>NC_045555.1:3780872-3858862 GCF_009769535.1 Thamnophis elegans | reverse complement strand
TGCTGGAGCTAAGCAGCCCCCAGGAGAAAGAGTTGGCAAAACAGCTCAGTTCAAATTGAGTCTGATGGAGAAGGAGGCTCAGCAGAAGCACCTCACTGAGGACTAGGAGCATAGGCTTTCCAAGCAGAGGGAAGACCTGCGGGAGCGCAAGGCCAGGTGCCGGCGCCTGGAGGTTCAGCAGGCTGAGATGGTCAGCCAGTTCCAGGCCAGGATGCAGCCCCACTGGAACGAGGCCTCCGGCTCTTTCGCCACCTGCAGCTCTTCCTCCAGTCCTTCGCCCAAAGCCCCCCACCAGGAGGCTGAAGCAGACCCCAAGTCGGGATTTCTGCCCCCCTCCGACCCCCATAAAAGACCCCGAAGGGGAGACTCTCTTGCAGCAACACAAGCCTTCATTGCACGTATCCTGCCCAGGGGCCGTAGTTTGAGGACCCCCCGATTAGTGCAATATAAAAAGTGCAAATAATTTTTCTGCGAACCACCAAAATTTTCTCGCAGACCACCGGTTGGTGAGTGCTAGGACTAAGAAGACCGTCTAGGGTCCCTTCCAAGTCTGGCTATTCTGTTTAGAAAAAAAAAGGGAGGGGGCGACGGCTCTGGTACTCATTTTAGTTGATCCTTCCACATGGTTTTGTTTTCAGGGGATTGTAAAGCCAGAGTGGATCATGCTGCCAGATCTTTCTCTCCGCGGGAATCTCTCGGTTGTCATGGCACCCGGGTTTAATGTGGCACCATATCTCAGGGGTGGCTCACACCTACTCTGCGTCAGGCTGAGCTACTTGGGGACATGGAGGAAGCTTGCATCTCATTCCAATGTTATGTAAGCTGGGTCCTCTCTCCCACACTTTTACTCCAGAGTGGAAGAATGGCACCCGCGGCTCCTATTGAAATGGTTGTCCACTAGACTTCAAGATCCCTCTCATAGTAGTACTATGAGAAGGGATCTTGGAGTCCTAGTGGACAACCATTTAAATAGGAGCCAGCCGTGTGCAGGCAGCTGCCAAAAAAGCCAACCCAGTTCTAGGCTGCATAAACAGAGGGATAGAATCAAGATCACGGGAAGTGTTAAGACCACTTTATAAGGCCTTGGGGAGGCCACACTTGGAATACGGCATCCAGTTTTGGTCGCCACGATGTAGAAAAGATGTGGAAACTCTAGAAAGAGGGCAGAGAAGAGCAACAAAGAGGATTAGGGGACTGGAAGCTAAAACATATCAAGAATGATTGCAGGAACTGGGTACGTCTAGTTTGATAAAAAGAAGGACCAGGGGAGACATGATAGCAGTCTTCCTACATCTCAAGGGCTGCCCCAAAGAAGAGGGAGTCAAGCTATTCTCCAAAGCACCTGAGGGCAGAACAAGAAGCAATGGGTGGAAACTAATCAAGGAGAGAAGCAACCTAGAATTAAGAAGAAATTTCCTGACCGTGAGAACAATTAATCAGTGGAACAGAAGTTGCCTCCAGAAATTGTGAATGCTCCAACACTGGAAGTCTTTAAGAAGATGTTGGATAGCCATTTGTCTGAAATTTGTATAGGGTTCCTGCCTAGGCAGGCGTTGGACTAGAAGACCTCCAAGGTCCCTTCCAACTCTGCTATTGTACTGTATTGTAATGAGAACTGGTTCCAGGCCACAGGAAAGGGGCAGGACTGGCATCTCCTTCCCACAACTCCTAGTTTCTTCTCCCTGGTTTCCTGTTCGGCCTCCAAATTCATCTCGGTGGCCCCTGTCCAAAGTGCCCTGAATTCTGAACCCGTGATGAATTTTTTTTTTTTTTTACTATCGGTTCTGTGGGCGTGGCTTGGTGGGGGTCTTGTGCCTATGTAAGTCATGTAACAGGGGATCAAAAGAGAGAAAAACTCACTTTAACAATGTCCTGCTGGAGCAGGGTTGGACTAGATGTCCTTCAGGTGCCTTCCGACCCTGGATTATCCTCTGAAGCTGGGTCTAGTGCCAGGTTTGTAGTCCTTCCTTCCTCTCCATTTTCCCTCCCTCCCTCTCTCTCTTTCTTTTTCTTTCTCTTTCTTTCTCCCTTCTTTCTCTGTCTCTGTTTCTCTCTCTCTCACTCTCTCTTTCTTCTTTCTCTCTTCTCCCTTCTTTCTCTAGTTCTGTCCCATTTTCTCTCTTCCTTCTTTCTTTCTCTTTCTTTTTTCCTTTCTTTCTTCTTTTTCTGTCTCTGCCTATCTCTTTCCTTCTTTCTTTCTCCTTTCTTTATCTGTCTCTTTTCTCTCTTTCTTCTCTGTTTCTCCTTCTTTCTTTCTCTAGCTCTGTTTCTCTCTCTTTCCTTCTTTATCTCTTTTTCTTTCTTCTTTCTTTCTCTGTCTCTCTCTTTCCTTCTTTCTTTCTCCCTTCTTTCTCTCTCTCTGTTTCTCTCTCTCTTTCTTCTTTCTCTGCCTCTGTCTCTTTCCTTCTTTCTTTTTCCTTCCTTCCTTCCTTCCTTCCTTCCTTTCTTTCTTTCTTTATCTCTGTCTTTTTCTCCTTCTTTCCTTCTTTTTTTCTCCCTTTCTTTCTCTAGCTCTGTTTCTCTCTCTCTCTCTTTCCTTCTTGCTTTCTCTGTCTCTCTCTCTTCCCTTCTTTCTTCCTCCCTTCTTTCTTTCTCTATCTCTGTCTCTTTCTCTCTCTTCCTTTCCTTCTTTCTTTCTCCTTTCTTTCTCTAGCTCTGTTTCTCTTTCCTTCTTTCTTTCTCTTTCTTTCTTTCTTTCTTTCTTTCTCTCTCTCTCTCTCTGTCTCTCTTTCTTTCTTTCTTTCTTTCTTTCTTTTTTTCTTTCTTTCTTTCTCAGCAAACCCCACCCATTTTTTGGCCTAGCAGGCCTCAGGGAAGCCTGCTGGGAGCAAAAACGGACCCCCACCATCCCTCCCTGTCCCCCCCCACCTGTTTTTGGCCTAGCAGGCTTAAGGGAAGCAGGCTAGGAGCAAAAAACGACCCCCCCACTCCACCCCTTGTTTTTGGCTGTGCGACATGTGATTGTCAGAATTTTTAAAAACTTTTAAAAACTTTGTTAGTATTTTTTTTACTACAGTTCTGCAAACCACCAGCATTTTTTTCTACTAGCGTTTCACCCCTGCTCTGACCTGACATGAAATCAAATCTGTGCCTCCACCGTCACGACCAATGCTGCTTCCCCCCCCACCCCCCTTTCTGGCTTGAGGTTTCCCAACAAAAGATCCGTCTGAAAAGCTTTCCTCCCTCTTGTGGGATCGACTCTCCCCTCGGCCCCCTGCTTTGCCCAGAGAAAGGGTTGGGGGGAGGGTCCCTCGCCCGCTCTTGTCGTCCCCTCCTCAGCTGCTTTGTCCCCTAATCTGTGTTTTGTTCGACTGCCCAACTTCGAGGCCGACCCAGCGTGTTTTCCAGTTTTCCCATTGAATATGCTCGTTCCCCCCTATTCGCTTCCCCTTTTCTCCCCCCTCCCCCTAAGCCTGGACTGGACTGGAAAATAATTTTCTGACAATGCCTAACCCATTTGTGCCTTGGCCTGAAATCAAGGCTATGTGTATTTCCTCCCCCCACACCTAAACAACAGAATTGGAAGGGACCTTGGAGGTCTTCTAGTCCAACCCCTCCTGCTTAAGCAGTACGCCCTATATACCAGGGGTCTCCAATCTTGGCAACTTTTAAGACTTGTGGACTTCAAGTCCCAGAATTCCTCAGCCAGCGTCGCTGGCTGAGGAATTCTGGGAGTTGAAGTCCACAAGTCTTAAAGTTGCCAAGGTTGGAGACCCCTGCTATATACCATTTCAGACAATTTTAAAGCAGCAGAGGGAGCCCCCTTGTGGAGTATTGTGAAGCCGTTACCATGGCAACTCCACTGTGCTGCACAGCAGAAGCCATTTTACGGCAGTACAGTAGAAGCCATTTAAGGCAGTACATTAGAAGCCATTTTAAGGAACAATGGGGCTGTATCCTAACAGAACACACACCCCAAGGGTTACCACCACAGTGAGGGACGCGGTGGCTCAGTGGCTAAGACGCTGAGCTTGTCGGTCAGAAAGGTCGGCAGGGGTCGGCGGTTTGAATCCCTACCCGCCGTGTAACGGTGTGAGCTCCCATTACTTGTCTCAGCTTCTGCCAACCTAGCAGTTATAAAGCACGTAAAAAATGCAAGTAGAAAAATAGGAACCACGTTTGATGGGAAGGGAAACAGCGTTCTGTGCGCCTTCGGGCATTGAGTCACGCCGGCCACATGACCACAGAGACGTCTTTCGGATAGCGCTGGCTCTTCGGCTTTGAAACGGAGATGAGCACCGCCCCCTAGAGTCGGGAACGACTAGCACATATGTGCGAGGGGAATTTTTACCTTTACCCCTACAGTATTGTTTCCAGAGGGTAAGTCACCTGTGTAACCAAGTTTGGCTGAAAGGCGTTCCAGAGTTATGCTGGAACTCACGCACACGAAGCCATTTTATATATATCTAGCTAAACACATCACTACAAAGGCTCATGTTTCCCTGCTTCTGGTGCCCCAAATGGTGGAGCCAGGGACACTGCCTTCTGAGGGGTGAGCCTTTGCGGACGAGAAATGCTAAGAAATGACGTCCTGCCCCCTCCCCAGCCTTTGGGGGAGGGGGCCTAACAGCAAGGAAGAGCCATGCTGCTCTCCCACCCCATGGCTCAGAGGCATTAAAGAAGGACCATTGTCAATCTTGTCAATCTTGTGGTGGACCAGGAGCCAGAAGACATGCTCAGGCTGGCAACTGAATCCCTCAGGAGAACGTTTACCAGTTGGACAAGGACTTGAGGAGTCTTGGGTTCCAGTCCACCCTCGGTCCTGGACACTCACATTCGATAAATTTGTGCCAGGCAACTCTATGACACCAAGGGATGCGGTTGGGCGGATAACCCAAGGGAGATCTTCACATAAAACCACATTGAATAAGCTGCGGTGGCGCAGTGCTAGAGGGCAGCTACTTCTGCAATTTGTTGCCTGCAATTCGGCAGTTCGAATCTTACCAGCCTCCCGTCCTTCCGAGGTGGGTAAAATGAGGACCCAGATTGTTGGGGTGGGGGTGGGGGGCGAGTCAGACTGTAAACCACTTAGAGAGGGCTGTGAAGGCACTATGAAGCGGTATATGTGCTATTGCTAAAGACTGCGGAGAAATTAAACTGGCTACCTCTTCCCTTCTCCTTCCCCCAAAGCGTTCTGAGCGCTTGTAGGGTTTCCAGCAACTTCCACGCCCGTTACTTGGCCCGGGCCAGGACATATGTGTATCGGGTAGCCACAGGCTGCACTGCCTAGTCTGACTTGCCGGTCTTCGAAAGGGATCTCTGCTGGGCAAACTGGCGCGGGTAAGTTGGTGTTTTGTGGATCCGGCCAATTGGGTCGTCCCCGCCCCTGCACACCCACTTTGAGACGTAACATTTCTGATGTTGATGTTATGGCTGGCCAGCGCCAGGACAGCTGGCAGCAGATTCGGACAGTGAGGAGGTTGGGGAGAACATGCGCCAGTCCTGGAGTCTGGGGAAAGATCTGATGAGGGCTCTGTGTCGGAGGCAGAGGGAGGGGCCAGGGCCGTCTGACAGTTATCATCTGCCTTCAGAGTCAGACATCAGTGAGGCAGAAGAACAGCTGGAGCCTGTTCCCAGTGTCGCATGTGCAGAGTTGCCAGACGAAGGGAAGAGCTAAAGAACAGGGGTCGACTTGGGAGTAAGGCATAGGTGGACAGTGATGGCCCCTCCCATAGGGAATAAAAGAGGAGCAACAGGGGAGTGGAGTTTGCAGGAGACTATTAGTTCATTCCTGCATTCTTGCCAAGTATTGCAGGGTGTCTGAAAGATTCCGCCTGGCCACGTCTCCAAGCCTGATAAAGGGTCTGCAATTGTGAGTTATCCTGAAAGACTGTGGGAGAGGAAAGACTTTGCTGGAGAGGAATTCACTGTCATTAAATCAAAGTTTAATGGGACGAGGACTCGGCTTCGTGCGTGCTGGGGAAGCCTAGATCAGAACAGTCGAAGCCACAAGACTAGGATTGCAGATTCGCCAACCGGGCCTGCAAAATCTTCACCGATCTGGGTTGAGTAGTAATTCAGAGCCGGCTCTTGGAGAAAACAACCTTGGCATCTGCAATGTAACCAGGTCACCCATAAATTATGCAGTGACAGGAATGTGCCAGGAGAGGCGTGAACACACTTCGGCAATCTGCTTCCTCTCCGTGAGTTGCCGGCCGGGTCACTTGGAAGAGCCGCGGAGTCTCTCGCTGGGGGATCGTCAGATCTCGATGGCTCAGCGAGTTTCCTCTGAGCCTCAGCCAGGCTGATAGGGAAAGATGGCGGTCTCAAAAGTTGTGACCCAGGATCCCTGAGACAGTAAAAATCACACACTTCCTCCCCCAAAACCCTCTTTTTATTAAAAGGTTGTTAATTATGGCCATTCACAACAGGGTCTGTGAAGAGTCCGACAGTAGTCTGCCAAAGTCTTTCGGGATAGGGCTGATAAGCACCCATCTTTATCTCCCTTGAAATGCTGCCAGAGATCTGATTACCACTTAGCTTTGCCAGGCCAAACGGAGCACAGAGTCAAAACGGAGCTTCAGAGTTTGAAACCGACCACAACGAACACAATTGCTTCCTTCTCTTTATGGGAGGGGGCCAATCAATCTCCGAGCCTTTACTCCTGAGTCGCCCCTTTTGTCTTCACAGTTCTTGTCTCCTGGCAGCTCTGCGCATCCCAAACGGGAACAGGCTCACGTATGTGTGTACAATTAAATACATATTATACTCCCTTTCAAATAGCCAACAAGATATTCTGGTTTTAATTCCATATCTTGCTTTACAATTGTTTCAAACCACTAACTTCTGAATAGCTACTTGGACCAACCTAAGTACTAATTCATAATTACATATCCGTCACATGGTGGCAAGCCACTCCCATCAGGTCACATGGGCAGCAAGCCACTCCCACAAAGGAGGCCACACCCACATAGTAGGTTCCAGCAATTTTTGAAACCCACCACTGGTGGGAGACCCCCGATAAAGCTGTCCATGGGGAAAGCTCCAAGAAAGCAACAGCCAGGGCAACGTACTTCCAACTCCTACCACTGAAATTGCAGCCACATCTATTAAGGCACCAAGAGAGGCGGTCTTATGAACCGTGGGACCCGATCCAGGGGAAAAAAAACCTCACCCCTTAACTTGATTGAATGAAGCGGCTACGGCAGACTGTGGGCTCCTTCTGTTGTGGTCCGCGGGTGGCCTGAGGAGCTGGCAGCAGAGTCGGGCATTGAGGAGACTGGGGAGGAACATGGGCCACTCCTGGAGTCTGGGGAAGGCTCTGCATTGGAGGCAGAGAGGGGACCAGGGACATCTGGTAGTGATGTGCTGTCTCCAGAGCCTCCGGAGTCTGACATCAGTGAGGCAGAAGAACAGCGTGAGCCTGGTCCCAGTGTGCGCATGCGCAGAGCTGCCAGAAGAAAAGAACAACTCAGAAATCAAGGTCGACTTGGGAGTAAAGCCACAGGTGGAAGGTGAATGGCCCCCTCCCATAGGGAATAAAAGAGGAGCGAAAGAGGAGGGGGCTTTTGCAGGAAACATTCATTCGTTGGGTCGTTAGATTCGTTCAGGAGTGTGAAGATCTGTCCCTGAATCTCAGAGACTCTGTGCCCAGTCCTTCCTTGCACAGAAACCTCATTTGAGTATATTGACATGGTAGCTTTCCCAGATAGATAAAGTTGGTGGTCATAAATACTCCTTTGAAAGACTTTGCCAGGCCTTAGCTGAATGGAACGAGAGAAATTCACCTTTGTTTAGTAAAAGGGGTTTTGTCGGGACCAGGACTCCGCCTCCTGCTTTTGAGGGGTCTAACCCTTGGTCAGAACATTTTCCTCTGTTCATTTTGCAGCCTCTGGAACATTTCAAAGGGCCTGGTGAGTTCCCCCAAAGAAAATTAATATCGGGGGTGGACCATTAAACCTGCTTTGTAGGATTGTGTAGAGATGCTGGTGTCAGGGTTCCAAATAGCATCCAAAATTAAATCAGAGTCCGAGGCAAAGGATTCCTCAAAGTTCCAATTGATTAAGAGAGCCATGTTGGCACATCTGGGAAAACCTGAATCTGAAAGCTTCCCGGTTTTCCCCACCCACTTGAAAGTTCAAGATCTTGCCCCAACACCCACAAATCCAATCACATGGTCCAATCTCCCACTGCCCTGCTGGCAGCTTCCACCCATCCAGTTCCGATCAGGTGCAGAGGTGCAAAGACCTTGGCTTTCTAGAAAGAATGTGTTATGGCTATGTATCATCTAATTCCATACAATCCCCCCTCCCATTTTCCCATGATAGAAGAGGTAGAGTAGAATAATAGAAAGTGTGGCAGGCCAAAGATCCAAGAGGAATATGGCTGCAGGCCTAACAGCTGGGTCAGACCAATCGAAGTGTGTGTGTGTGTGTGTTTGCAATGCATTTTCCCTTCCCTGAAATCTTCCGAGGACAAGATAGGGACAGGTTGTCACTCTGCGTGGTGGCTAGGAGTCCAAAATTGCTTGATGGCTTGTTCCACAATCTTCTTCCTCTGGTTTAGCCACTTGAACCTGTCTGCCATGCAGGAAGCAGCCACTTTCCTGGTGGGCACCCACGACTTCTCCACCTTCTGCTCAGCCAGCTCCGAGAAGTCAGCGAGAAGCCCCATCAGGACGCTGAACTGGGCGGAGGTGAGGCCTTCCCAGGGCTTCCTTGCCGAGCACAGCATGGACAGGTAAGGTTGCCCCTGGGCCTTCAGCCGCAATTTTGCACCTTCCTCTCTTTTCCCCATAATTTTTCCCGCCCAATTGGTTGCTAGTTTAAGGATAAGCCACGGTGGCGCAGTGGTTAGAGTGCAGTACTGCAGGCTCTTTCTGCAGACTGCCGGCTGCCTGCAATTTGGCAGTTTGAATCTCAGCCGGCTCAAGGTTGACCCTTCCTTCCTTCCTTCCTTCCTTCCTTCCTTTCCATCCTTCCTTCCTTTCTTCCTTTCCATCCTTCCTTCCCTTCCTTCCCATCCTTCCTTTCCACCCTTCCGTTCTTTCCTTCCTTCCCTTCCTTCATTTCCATCCTTCCTTCCTTTCCACCCTTCCGTCCTTCCCTTCCTTCTTTCCTTCCCTTCCTTCCTTCCATCCTTTCCATCCTTCCTTCCTTACCTACCTACCTACCTTCTAGTTAGAATGCAGTATTGCATTCCTCTCCCTACTGCCAGCAGTTCAAATCTCACCAGGTCGGTAAAATGAGGACCTGGATTGTTGGGAGCAAGACACCGTCAACCGCTTAGAGAGGCCCAGGAAAGCCCTGTGAAGCGGTATTGACTCAGCCTTCCGGCCATCCGAAGTGGGTAAATGAGGACCCAGATTGTTGGGGGCAAGAGGCTGACTCTGTAAACCGCTTAGAGAGGACTGTAAAAGCACTGTGAAGTGGTATTTATAAGTCTATGTGCTATTGCCCTTCCTTCCTTCCTTCCTTCCTTCTCTCCCTCCCTTCCTCCCTCCGTCCCTCCCTCCCAGTGGTTAGAATGCAGTATTGCAGGCTAATTGCCCACTGCCAGGAGTTCGATCCTGGCTCAAGGTTGACTAAGGCTTCCATCCTTTTGAGGTGGGTAAAACCCAAATTATTCGGGGCAATAGGCTGACTCTGTAAACTGCTTAGAGAGGGCTGTAAAAGCGTTGTGAAGCGGTATATAAATCTTAAGTACTATTGCTTCCTTCCTTCCTTCTCTCCCTCCCTCCCAGTGGTTAGATTGCAGTATTGCAGGCTAACTGCCCACTGCCAGGAGTTCGATCCTGACCGACTGGCTCAAGGTTGACTCACATCCTTCCGAGGTGGGTAAAATGAGGAGCCAGATTGTCGTGGGGGGGGGGGCAAGAGGCTGACTCTGTAAACCGCTTGGAGAGGGCTGTAAAAGCACTGCGAAGCGGTATATAAGTCTAAGGGCTACTGCTATTAAGATAATATCTTGCTTGGGTTACATGAATGTAGCAATTGCTTTTCTTAACCCAAGTTTGGGTGACGAAAAGCTTCTTTGAAAAGATGGCTTTGAAACATCCAGATTGACACGTGTCATCTGGAGGGGAAGCAAGAGTGGGGGGAAAGAATATTATATAGCTAGAAATGGACCAAAATGAAACAGGGGAGGATCTCAAATGAACAGGCCTCCCAAGGATAAGAAACTTTCCTTTGAATGTTTGGTGTTAAGCAATTTGCATCTGAGAAGCTGAGTTTTTAAGGATTTAAATATAGTGTGAGATGGAAAGAGGATTTTAAGACTTGTGGACTTCAACTCCCAGAATTCCCCAGGTGGGGAATTCTGGAAACTGAAGTCCACAAGTCTTAAAGTTTCCAAGTTTGCACACCCCTGATCTACTGGCAGGGAAGGTCAAAGAGCTCTCCATGGTCCTGAACGTCTTCTATTTTGCTGAAGCTCAAGAGTGAGAAATTTCACACTCCAACCCTGCCAGAGGGTTTGCCAACTTCACTGCGAACCTAAGGACTAGAAACTTGCCTAGGAGAGGAGGATGGAAGGAGAGGAAGAGAAGGAGAGAGAGTGGGAAGGAGAAGGGAAGAGGCTGAGCGGGAGAAAGGTAAGGGAAGAAGGAAGGGGGAAGGAGAAGAAGAAGGAGGAAAGTAGAGGAGGGAGGGAGAAAAGAAGGGCAGGGGAAGGAGAGGGAGAAGGAAGAAGTGGAGAAGGGAGGGAGGGAGAAAAGGAAGAGGAAGAAGAGAAAGAAGGAAGAAAGTGGAGAAGGGAGGGAGGGAGAAAAGCAAGGGGAAGGAGAGGGAGAAGGAAAGTGGAGAAGGGAGGGAGGGAGAAAAGGAAGAGGAAGAAGAGAAAGAAGGAAGAAAGTGGAGAAGGGAGGGAGGGAGAAAAGGAAGGGGAAGGAGAGGAAGAAGGAAGAAAGTGGAGAAGGGAGAAAAGGAAGGGGAAGGAGAGGAAGAAGGAAGAAAGTGGAGAAGGGAGGGAGGGAGAAAAGGAAGGGGAAGGAGAGGAAGAAGGAAGAAAGTGGAGAAGGGAGGGAGGGAGAAAAGGAAGGGGAAGGAGAGAAGAAAGAAGAAAGTGGAGAAGGGAGGGAGGGAGAAAAGGAAGGGAAGGAGAGGAAGAAGGAAGAAAGTGGAGAAGGGAGGGAGGGAGAAAAGGAAGGGGAAGGAGAGGAAGAAGGAAGAAGTGGAGAAGGGAGGGAGGGAGAAAAGGAAGGGGAAGGAGAGGAAGAAAGAAGAAAGTGGAGAAGGGAGGGAGGGAGAAAAAGGAAGGGGAAGGAGAGGAAGAAGGAAGAAAGTGGAGAAGGGAGGGAGGGAGAAAGGAAGGGGAAGGAGAGGAAGAAAGAAGAAAGTGGAGAAGGGAGGGAGGGAGAAAAGGAAGGGGAAGGAGAGGAAGAGGAAGAAAGTGGAGAAGGGAGGGAGGGAGAAAAGCAAGGGGAAGGAGAGGAAGAAGAAGAAAGTGGAGAAGGGAGGAAGGGAGAAAAGGAAGGGGAAGGAGAGGAAGAAGGAAGAAAGTGGAGAAGGGAGGGAGGGAGAAAAGGAAGGGGAAGGAGAGGAAGAAGGAAGAAAGTGGAGAAGGGAGGGAGGGAGAAAAGGAAGGGGAAGGAGAGGAAGAAGGAAGAAAGTGGAGAAGGGAGGGAGGGAGAAAAGGAAGGGGAAGGAGAGGAAGAAAGAAGAAAGTGGAGAAGGGAGGGAGGGAGAAAAGGAAGGGGAAGGAGAGGAAGAAGGAAGAAAGTGGAGAAGGGAGGGAGGGAGAAAAGGAAGGGGAAGGAGAGGAAGAAAGAAGAAAGTGGAGAAGGGAGGGAGGGAGAAAAGGAAGGGGAAGGAGAGGAAGAAGGAAGAAAGTGGAGAAGGGAGGGAGGGAGAAAAGGAAGGGGGAGGAGAGGAAGAAGGAAGAAAGTAGAGGAAGGAGGGAGGGAGAAAAGAAAGGGAAAATGAGGTGGTGTTACAACAGGAAGAAGGAATGGTAAATAAAGCCACCCAAATTGTATATTATAACCTATTAAATGAAATAATAATGTGTAAGAATGATACATGTATAGAAGAATAACAACTATGGGAATGTATACTTAAAATGCTATATAAAAGAATAAAAAATTAAAAAAAAATTCTCAAAAAAACAAAGAGGACTAGCAACTTGCCTGTCCGAGTGGCTTCCGAAAGACAAAGGCCGGGATGGGCACCCAAAACTGTGTCTTGTGACTTTTATTTCAGACTCTGGTGGGAGGAGTTCGGTAAGGAGTGGGCGGGGCAAGCTGTTTTGACCCAGGCTGAGCCACTGTCTTAGCCACTGAGCCACCTATGAGTTAATCCATAAGGGATTAAGAGAAAGACCCCTGGCGTACAGGAGCAGTCTACCTCGGACTGCCCTGCCGGTGCTCAGCTCCCATTGCGGTGCGTAGCCAGCACAACGCCGTCCTTGGAGGAAGCTCCAGCTGGATGACGAATTCCCCACTGGCATTTCGGAAACAAAGGCCAGGCGGGCGTCCGTGGGTGGGCATAACTCAGATTAAATTGGCAACCTTGGAGAGAGATGGATCCACGTGGGAATAAAACTCCCTCGGAAAACTCACGGATCCAACCACGAGGACTGGATCACGTGGAAATGCCTCCCTCGGTGAGCAGGTGCTCCTTCTGCCATCCCACCACCTGGCAGGCTGAAGCAGCCCTGGAGGGAAGCCACAGCCAGGCCGTGGGGCTTCTGGTGCGAATTCAAATCCTCCCTCCTCCTGCCGCATTCAGGTTTGAAATCCAGCCCTTGGGGAGAGGGGGGCAAGACAGAGCCCCCCCCCTGTGCCAAGAGAGCCCACCGTTTCAAAGGAAGACCTGGCACGATGACCCTCTCGCTCAAAAGCGAGGTGCGACGGTGTGCTTTCAGGTTGCGCAAAGGAATTGTAACTTCTTCCTGCAGGTAGAAAGCCAGCAGATCAGGGGAAGGAAGGTTCAGCTCGCCTTCGTCTTCCTGTGCAGAGATCGTCCTCTTTCATCAGTCTCCTCCAAGCATTTTGGGAGAGCCCCAATCTACAGCTAGGTCCTTCAAGAGCCACATGGCTTCCGTGGTGCATGGCTGTCTTGTGGCGGTGTGGCCCACCAGCCGCCAGCGGAGCCAGCAGCAGACTCGGACAGTGAAGAGGTTGGGGAGGAAGCTGGGCCAGTCTTGGAGCCTGGGGAAGGCTCGGATGAGGGCTCTGCGTCGGAGGCAGAGAGGGGGACAGGGCCGTCTGCCAGTTATCAGCTGCCTTTGGAGTCAGACATCAGTGGCAGAAGAACAGCTGGAGCCTGTTCCCAGTGTGCACATGCGCAGAGTGGCCAGACGAAGGGAACGGCTAAAGAACAGACATGGGAGGAAGGCCACAGGTGGACGATGAATGGCCCCTCCCAGAGGAAATAAAAGAGGAGAGAAAGGGGAGTGGAGTTTGCAGGAGACCATTAGTTCGCTTCATTGGTTCGTGACTCTCCGAGACTCTTTGCCAAGTTCCGCAGCTATAGGCCTGGCAGCTCTCCAAGCCAGATAAGGTCTGTGACCGTAAATCCTCCCTCGAAAGACTTGGCTGGATGTGAAGGAGCAGAATTCACAGAAAATTAATAAAAAGGGTTTTCTGTCGGGGCCAGGAGTTTGCTTCATGCTCTTGGGAAGCCTCGGTCAGAGGTAGTTTGCTTCTGTCCATGGAGGATCTATTCTCAAGCAGACATTTGAACTGACCCAGGGAAGGACAGAAAATGAGTCACCTTGTAGAGGAGAAGGGAGGCATGGAAATTTAATTAATAAATAATAATAATAATAATAGCGTAGCATCTTTCTCTATGGATTTTAATTTTTTTGAAAAGTTTTTTTTAAAGTTTTTATTTTCTTACGTACACTTATAGGTCTACATTCACATAGTTCTTCTTCTTTACATTTGTCATTCTTCTACATTTGTTTTTCCATAAACAGAGGGTTATAATATGCATTTTGGATTGCCTGTTTCTTATTTTCCCTTTCTTTTCTCCCTCCCTTCTCTCCTTCCTTCCTTCCTCCTCTCCTTCCCCTTCCTTCTCCCCTTACCTCTCCCCTACTCCCCTCTTCCCCTTCCCACCCTCTCCCCTTCCACCCTTCCTCTCCTTCTCTCTTTTCTCTCTTCCCTCCTCTTCCTCTCGGCCCCTCCTCCTCCTTTCTTTTTCTGTTATTATAGGTGTCTCTTTCAAATCTCAATTTATGTTTTCTTGGGGTGGTATTTCTGCAAATACCAAATATAGTTTAATATAATTTCTTATCCCCTTCTCTTCGCTGATCTGTCGCAATCTATATGGATTTTAACGCTGCCTTCTTGCCCGTTGTTTTTTTTCCCCGCCAGCAACCTGAAGTTTTGGGAACTGGAGTTTGTAAGCCGATCTTTCCTCTACAAACAGGTAGGGAGAAATTTTCCAACTGGACCCTTTGAATGGTTAGCTGAGACAGGAGTGGATCCTGCATGCTCTTTTTCACCATTTTTTACGATTTGACTAGAAGTCACCTTTTCACCATTTGAGAGGCAGCCTCTTAACTTTAATTTTTTTAAAATGAACTTGAAGGGCAGGGGTTGCCACAGAGAAGAGGGAGTCAAACTATTCTCCAAGGCACCTGAGGGGAGGACAAGAAGCAATGGGTGGAAACTAATCAAGGAGAGAAGCAACTTAGAACAGAGGAGAAATTTCCTGACAGTGAGGACAATTAATCAGTGGAACAGAATTTGCCTCCATTCATTCATTTTTCATTCATTTCCTTTATTTGTATGCCGCCCTTTTCCCTGGGGGGACTCAGGGCGGCTCACAATTCAAAAAGGGAGGGGGGGAAAGACAAACAGTATTCCAATATGGAAACAATACAACATATTAAAAGAGAGCACAACAGTCCCACAATTCGGGTGGGGTTGGAATCTTAACCCAGGCCAGCCCCAACACTGGAAGTCCTTAACGATATAGGCAGGGGGTTGGACTAGAAGACCTCCAAGGCCCCTTCCAACTCTGTTATTCTATTCTATTCTATTCTCTATTCTATTCTGTCTCTGAGCAATGGGTGGAAACTAATCAAGGAGAGAAGCAACTTAGAACTGGGGAGAAATTTCCTGACAGTTAGAAAAATTAATCAGTGGAACAGAAGTTGCCTCCAGAAGTTGTGAATGCCCCAACACTGGAAGTCTTTAAGAAGAAGTTGGATAACCCTTTGTCTGAAACGGTATAGGCGGGGTTGGACTAGAAGACCTCTAAGGTCCCTTCCAATTCTGCTATTGTATTGCCCACGGCCCCTTCTGACGCAAACACAGGACATATCCCTGGAATGGCCAAAGAGGCCTTAACTGACCATCTGTCTCAATAGCAATAGCAATAGCAGTAGACTTATATACCGCTTCATAGGCCTTTCAGGCCTCTCTAAGCGGTTTACAGAGAGTCAGCATATTGCCCCCAACAATCTGGGTCCTCATTTTACCCACCTCGGAAGGATGGAAGGCTGAGTCAACCCTGAGCCGGTGAGATTTGAACCGCTGACCTGCTGATCTAGCAGTAGCCTGCAGTGCTGCATTTAACCACTGCGCCACCTTGGCTCTTGTCTCCACTCCATGGCCATCCGGAAAGTTGGAATAGAATAGAATAACGAGTTGGAAGGGACCTTGGAGGTCTTCTAGTCCAACCCCCTGCTTAGGCAGGAAACCCTACGCCACTTCAGACAAATGGTTATTCAACGTCTTCTTAAAGACTTCCAGTGATGGAGCACCCGAGTCCAGTTACTGGAACTGGGTAGGTCTAGTTGAATGAAAAGAAGGACCAGGGGAGACATGAGTTTTCCAATATCTCAGGGGCTGCCCCAAAGAAGAAGGAGTCAAGCTATTCTCCAAGGCACCTGAGGGCAGTACAAGAAGCAATGGGTGGAAACTAATCAAGGAGAGAAGAATCTTGGAACTGAGGAGAAATTTCCTGACAGTTAGAACAATTACCATATTTTTCAGAGTATAAGACGCACCTTTCCCCCCCTCTCCCCCCAAAAGAGGGTGAAAATCTGGGTGCATCTTATACAATGACTACAGCATTTTTCACCTCCCGAAACCCCGCCCTGTGCATCCCGTTTTTCGCAAAAATGGTCACACAGAGGGTTTGGGAGGCCTGCAAAGGGCTCCTGGAGGCTGGGGAGGGTAAAAACGAGCCCGTTTTCACAAAAACGGGGATGTTTTTGCCCTCCCCAGCCCCCAGGAGCACTCTACAGGCCTCCCAAACCTTCTGCATGCCCCCCCCTTTTTTTGCAAAAAACAAAGAAACCCTATACTCTGGTGCATCTTATAGTCCGGAAAATACGGTAATCAACAACTTGCCTCCAGAAGTTGTAGGTGGTTCATCACTGGAGGTTTTTAAGAAGAGATTGGATAACCCTTTGTCTGAAGTGGTGTAAGGCTTCCTGCCTAAGCAGAGAGTTGGACTAGAAGACCTCCAAGGTCCCTTCACACTGTCATTCTATTCTATTCTATTCTATTCTAGAGGCATGTTGTTCCACTGATTAATTGTTCTAACAGTCAAGAAATTTCTCCTCTGTTCTAAGTCGCTTCTCTCCTTGATTAATTTCCACCCATTGCTTCTTGTCCTGCCCTCAGGTGCCTTGGAGAATAGCTTGACTCCCTCTTCTTTGAGGCAGCCCCTGAGATATTGGAAGACTGCTATCATGTCTCCCCTAGTCCTCCTTTTCATAATACTAGACCTACCCAGTTCCGAACTGGACTTCAACTCAGATGCTCCATCACTGGAGGTTTTGAAGAAGAGACTTTGTCTGAAGCGGTGTAGGGTTTCCTGCCTAAGCAGGGGGTTGGACTAGAAGACCTCCAAGGTCCCTTCCAACTCTTGTCATTCTATTCTGTTCATCCAAAGCAGACACACCCAGTTCCAGCAACCGGACTTCAACTCCCATCATTCCAAACCAGCCAGCCCAAGGAAGTTTTGCTTAAAGCCCCCTGTGAAAATATGGATGCCTCTTGGCGGACCCCAGGCATAGCTGGCCAGGCCTATTTAGGTAGAATAAATGAATCATATGTGGTGGATGATTCAGAGGCGAGAGAGGCCGGCTCTCACGGAAGCATTGGGTTAGCCACGAGGAGAGGAGGCGTCTGTCTTATTTTCAGACTTTGCAAAAATAAAAAAGTGAAAAAGCTTTAAGGAGTTTCAATTCCCCCCCTCCCTACGAGCACACCCACCGTCTTGTGGCTTGCTCCAAATTAGCTACAGAAACAGCAGCCAAAACGCTACCGAGCCTCGGCTGCCTCCGTCAACTCGGGGTGGGCGGCAACACACCGTTTGCCACCTGCAAGAGTGTATCTTTGGCGGCCGGTTGAAATGATGCCATGGACACCTACTACCATATGTGGTGGCCGTGCCCAAAAACAAATTGGCAGAAAATGCAATCAGGCGGCTGATCGAGATAACTGAAGAGGAAACAGAATTCAAACCAGGACTTTTTCTTTTGGGAATCATCAACCGTAAACTTAACAAGGGGGTCACCTACTTAATAATACATATTATTACGTAATAATACATATAATACATATTATTAGCAAGAATGGTCTTTGCCCTAGACTGGAAAAACAGGGAAATTCCACAAGAAGGGGAAGTAATTAGGAACATTCTGATCTGTGCTGAAATGGATAAGTTGACATGGGAATTGAAGAACGAAGACGAATCAGAATATTATAAGATCTGGGATAAATTTTATTGATGGTTCTTGATGAATGTATCTTGTCTTTTTATGCACACCGAGAGCATGTGCACCAAAGACAAATTGCTTCTGTCTTCAATCACACTAAAGAATTCTATATTCTATTCTAAGTCGTGTCCAACCCATCGCGGCCCCATGGACAACGTTCCTCCAGGCCTTCCTGTCCTCTCCCATATAGCAGCAATAGCAGTAGACTTATATACCGCTTCATAGGCCTTTCAGGCCTCTCTAAGCGGTTTACAGAGAGTCAGCATATTGCCCCCAACAATCTGGGTCCTCATTTTACCCACCTCGGAAGGATGGAAGGCTGAGTCAACCCTGAGCCGGTGAGATTTGAACCGCTGACCTGCTGATCTAGCAGTAGCCTGCAGTGCTGCATTTAACCACTGCGCCACCTTGGCTCCCATCCTCTGGAGTCCATTGAAGCTCAGGCCGACTGCTTTGGTGACTCCATCCAGCCACCTCCTTCTCTGCCGTCCCCTTCTTCTTCTTTTGCCCTCCATCGTTCCCAGCATGAGGCTCTTCTCCAGGGAGTCCTACTTCCGTCTCATTAGGTGGCCAAAGTCTTTCGAGTTTCCTCTTCAGGATCTGGCCTTCTAAAGAGCAGCCAGGGTTGATCTCCTCTAGGACTGACTGGTTGGATGGTCTTGCAGTTCAAAGGACTTGCAGGATAGATAGATGATAGATAGATAGATATAGATAGATAGATAGATAGATAGATAGATAGATAGATAGATAGATGATAGATAGATAGAGTAGTTGTTGTTAGTTGGGACTTTGTGTCCAACCCATCGTGACCCCATGGACAACGTGTTCCTCCAGGCCTTCCTGTCCTCTACCATCCTCTGGAGTCCATTGAAGCTCATGCCGACTGCTTCAATGACTCCATCCAGCCACCTCCTTTTCTGCCGTCCCCTTCTTCTTCTTTTGCCCTCCATCTTTCCCAGCATGAGGCTCTTCTCCGGGGAGTCCTTCTTCCTTCTCATCAGGTGGCCAAAGTATTTGAGTTTCCTCTTCAGGATTTAGGACCTTCTAAAGAGCAGCCATGGTTGATCTCCTCTAGGACTGACCGGTTGGATGGCCTTGCAGTCCAAGGGACTCAATGCAGGAGTCTTCTTCTCCAGCACCAGAGTTCAAAGGCCTCCATTCTTTGGCCTTCAGCCTTCCTTACGGTCCAACCTTCACAGCCATCCATTGCAACTGGGAAAACCATCGCCTTGACTAGACACATTTTTCTTGGCAGGGTGATGTCTCTGCTTTTTAGGATGCTGTCTAGATTTGCCATCACTTTCCTCCCCAGGAACAAGCCTCTTTCGATTTCTTGGCTGCAGTCCCCATCTGCAGTGCTTTGTAAGCTAAGCTTAAAGGTAAAGAATCCAGACATTGGTGTTTTAACTGCACATCCTCAATAAGCAAACCATGGCTTTTATGCTCTCTAAGCCTGTCACAGCCTACTTGTGAGCTGCAAACCGGGAGAAAAAGGATGGTGTTAGGGTAACTTAGCTTACGAGACACAAGATACTGGTTATCCTCGATTTACAGCCGCAACGGAGCCCAGAATTTCTGTTCCTAAGTGAGACACTATTGAGTTTCCCCCTTCCCCCCCATTTTACAACTTTTCTTGCCGCATGCCTTAAGCGAATCACTGCAGTTGTTAAGTTAGTCACACGGTCGTTAAGTGAATCTGGCCCTCCCCCATTGACTTGGCTTGTCGGAAGGTCGCAAAAGGGGATCGTATGACACCTCCCCCCCCCGGGACGCTGCGGCCATCATGAATATGAGCCGGTTGTCAAAACACCTGAATTTTGATCACAGGATCCTGTGGAAGCCACAACGATCGTAAATGTGGAAAAAACGGTCGTAAGTCACTTTATTGAGTGCCGTTGTTAACTTTGAATGGTTGTTAAGTCGAGGACTGCATGCATCACTCTCCCAAGAAGTGACGTCTTGTTGAAGAGGGGAGAAGCTGGGATCCAGTACAGATTTGGGGGTGAAGATTTAAGAAAAATCTTATTCCCGATAAAATGAGGTTTGAGATAAACCCAGAAAATGGGTCGCTTCTCCTCCTCTTTCAAACAGATGGTTATTTCTCTCGGGGGGGGGGGGGGGTGTCAGACTAGATGGCTTCTGAAGGACCCACCCAACCCTCCGAATTCCGCGTTTCCATTCCCTGCTTTGGCCCCCGATTGTGCCGATGCTTGGAACTTCACTCTTTTCAAACCTTTTTTTAATTCCAGGTACGGCGAATGGTCGGGGTGCTGGTTGCCATCGGCCAGTCCCGGCTTCAACCGCACCACATCCAAGAACTCCTAGCGGCCCGGGATTTGATGGCTTACCCCCCAAACATCATGGCGCCCCCAGACGGACTCTTCCTCAAGCACGTGGAGTACTACCAAAGTGGTGAGCATCCAGGATTCTAGTCCTCATGAACCCTCAGAAGTAGCTCAAACAGCTGTAGTGACAATATTTTTCGGTTTCCAGTTTTGGGGTACTGCTGTCCTCCCAACAGCAGGCCTGCCGGGGAGGGTCCTGTGGTTATCTCCCCTCTATTGCAGGTGGGGAGGGGAGATAGAATTAATACCGACATCCACAAATTTGTCTAAAGTTGAAATGATTCCCCTGCTCAAGTCTTCCAGCTGCTGTATTCTGTAATTCCCCTGGTTTCTTTCCTTTCTCCGTTGTCTTACAGATTTGGAGACAGAAGACTGAAATGGACTATTAATTTCTGCCTTGAGGGGGGCGGGTGTTACATTGCTGGAGGAGGAAGAGGAAAAAAAAATCTCATTTTTCTTACGCTCTGCAGGCATGGGTTAATAAACCTGCTTAATCCCAACTTTGTCTGCCAAGAAACGATTCCTTTTTGGGGTGCCTGAGAAAGGAACGGACTCGGAATGATTTCGGATTTTAGTTCCTTCTTGGTCGTCTTAAAATATTCTCTGATAGAATATGGAAAACATCCACATTTTTAAAGGCTGCTCCTGCTGTCAAAAAAAAAACAAAAACAATTTGTGTATTCAGGAAAGCAAAAAAAAAAAAACCCTTTTAAATCCTTTCTCACCATTTCAATTATCCGTCCCGGGATCAGCAATGGGATCTTGAAGTCTGGATTGCAGGTTCTTCAGTACAGTATTTTTCGGAGTATAAGACGCAATTCCCCCCCCCCAAAAAAAAAGAGGGTGAAAATTTCGGTGCGTCTCATACACCAAATGCAGCCCCACCCACCCGCCAACCCCCACCCTTTGACCTCTGCCCCCCAGCAATTTGCCTCCTTTCCAGCAAACGGGGAAAATGGGGCTTCTGGAGGCTGCAATAGGCTATGGCAATCCCTGCCGTGGCACGACAAAACCGTGGTCCACTAAAGCGTGCCTGATTAAAGCGCGTAACTGATGTCATCAGCAGCGCGACAACAGCTACCGCGGAGAAAAAGGGCGCTTTAAAAAGCGCTTTGAAAGCAAGCCGATTCACGTTAAGGTAAGGGTTAGGTTTAGGGTTAGGTTAAGCGTTAGGGTTAGGTTTAGGGTTAGGTTTAGGGTTAGGGTTAGGTTAAGCGTTAGGGTTAGGTTAAGGGTTAGCGTTAGGTTAAGGTTTAGGTTTAGGGTTAGGTTTCGGGGGTTAGGTTTAGGTTTAGGGGTTAATTTTAGCTTTAGCGCTCACAGCGTGCTTTTTTCGTCGCGCTGTGATGACGTCAGGTACGCGGTTTCGTCGAGCGCGCTTTAGTCGACCGCGCTTTTGTGGTGGAACCATCCTTGCAGCCTGAAACAGCTGATGATCGGGAGGCCCTTCGGAAACTGAAATTGAAAGTGAAACGGGCTATTTGCTGCAAGGAGGCAAATTGCTGGGCGGCAGAGGCAGGTTTTTTTTTCCCCTCGTGCTAATCAGGCTAAACTGAAGCAGGCTGTTTGCTGCAAGGAGGCAAGTCAGTAACTATAAATGCCTATAGAATGTTCAAGTTATTAGACTTATTTTTCTAAACTGCTTTAATATTGTTCTCGACAACTGAACAAAATGAAGGAGCTTTTTAAAATAAATGCTTGATCTGAAGAGGCCCAGTGCTATCGTATCTTCTTCTAAACAGCAGAGAATAACGTATACTTCCAGGACCAGCATCTGTACAAGTATTGTCTGAAATGTAACACCACAGTGTACCTGGCGTCCCTGTTTGCTGCAAGGAGGCAAAATGCTGGGAGGCAGAGGCAGATTTCCTACCCCCCCCCCTTGCTTTACTCCCCAAAAGCTAGGTGCGTCTTATACTTTGGAGTGTCTTACACTCCCAAAAATACGGTAATTGTCTTACTGCAGGTGAAATACATGCAGTTTGCTAAAGAGCATTTTTAGCATTAGTTTCCTACATTACTGGAGAATGACGGGCTATTCCAAGTTCTTAAGGCTACTTATACGTTCTCCATGCCTGTTTGCGAGTATACCTTAAGGCAGTGGTTCCCAAACTTGGCAACTTTAAGACTTGTGGACTTCAACTCCCAGAATTCTCCAGCTAGCTCTTCTGGCGGGAGAACTCTGGGAGTTGAAGTCCACAAGTCTTAAAGTTGCCAAGTATGGGAACCACTGCCTTAAGGGCATCCCCCTTTTCAGTGTTCTGCCATTAACTCATCTAAGTCAATTCACCAGGTAAAGTACCATCTTGGGATTCTGACCTGAACTTAAAGTTTCTAGTCCCTAAGTAATAAATCAAGACACTACTGCTGGATGAAGAATTTGGTTTCCCTCCACCACAGCTACATCCCCACCCCTCACCCCCAGCGAAGTACAAACTTTTGCCAGCTTTCACTCGTGCCACCCATTGGGTTAAGAGTTTGCCAAACATTTTTTAAGACTCCCTTTCAATGAATCTTGGCAGAAAAAAAGATTTGATCGCGTTTTCTACACGTTGACAACTGTGGAAAGAGTGAATCTTTTATTCCGTTGTTATTCTGCTTGTCTTTTCACACACCCCACTCCCGTTATTGGGGGCAGGTTGTTAAGGTCAGGATGTAGACTTCATAAATTCTTTGAAGACTTTGGTTTTTCTGCTCTCTTAAATCTTGGGGGGGGGGGAAATAACACCGATCTGCGTATTTCCCGCCACCTCGGTTGCCCTTTTGCAGAAAACCACACCTGCGAAGTGTCTCGCCCCAGCTTCCTGCACAAGACGTGTGTGGGAGGCCCTCGGCACTGTGGGGCGAAGGCAACATCCGAAAAAGTCAAAAGGTGACGAAAAGTAAGCTCAGATATATCTTCCCAGGCTACCAGGATGGCTAAAGACAGGTGGATACAGGTAAGTTTTAAAGTTTCTTTGTTTTTAATGGCGCAAAGGGGTCCCTTTAAAATAAACCTCCCGCCACAATTGGAGTGTTCCTAGCATCCTTTTTCTTGACTTCTTCAACACCCCGTAAGAATTTTCACCGTCCTGA
This sequence comes from Thamnophis elegans, assembly GCF_009769535.1. Classification (NCBI taxonomy): domain Eukaryota; kingdom Metazoa; phylum Chordata; class Lepidosauria; order Squamata; family Natricidae; genus Thamnophis; species Thamnophis elegans. The sequence goes on along the minus strand of NC_045555.1, from coordinate 3,835,820 downwards.
AAACTTGGACCCAAAACTTGCTCGGAAGTTCTTCTTCCTTCTCTGCAAATTGGTGCTAATTGCTGCTTTCTTAAGGCTACCGTGGCTGGGGATGATGGGTGCCCCAGTCCAATATATAAAGAGAGGGGACTCTTGAAGGGGGAGGGGGGCAGCTAGCCTTTCAGTATTTTGGCTAAGCTGCGGTTTGGGCAACCCACCAAAAACTGAACTAAAGTCAGACTTGCGTAAGCCCCAAGGGGTTGGACTAGAAAACCTCCAAGGTCCCTTCCAACGCTTTTCTATTCTATTCCTTATTCTATTCTATTCTTCTCTACATTCTATTCTATTTTAAGTTCTATTTCTATTCTAATACTTCTAATTATTTCATTTCTATTCTTCTATTCTAATTTCTGTTTCTAATTCTAATAATTCTAATTATTTCATTTCTGTTCTTATTTCTATTTCTAATTCTTTTATTTTTATTCTTTTATTCTTATTCTATTCTATTATTTCTATTTCCAATACTAATTTTTATTTTTATTCTTACTTTTTATTTTTATTCTTATTCTTTTATTCTTACTCTATTCTTATTTCTAATTATAATAATTCTCATTCTTATTCTTTTATTTTTATTCTTATTCTTTTATTCTCGTTCTTGTTCTAATTCTATTCTAATTCTTTTATTTTTATTCTTTTATTCTTATTCTATTCTTATTTCTATTTCCAATTCTAATAATTCTAATTCTATTTTATTTTTATTCTTATCCTTTTATTCTCGTTCTTGTTCTAATTCTATTCTAATTCTTATTCTTTGATTTTGATTTTTATTCTTTTATTCTTATTCTATTCTTATTTCTAATTCTTATTCTTTGATTTTTATTCTTTCATTTTTATTCTATTCTTATTTCTAATTCTAATACTAATTTTTATTCTTTTATTTTTATTCTTATTCTTTTATTTTTATTTTTATTCTTATTCTTTTATTTTTATTCTTATTCTTTTATTCTTACTCTATTCTTATTTCTAATTATAATAATTCTCATTCTTATTCTTTTATTTTTATTCTTATTCTTTTATTCTCATTCTTGTTCTAATTCTATTCTAATTCTTTGATTTTTATTCTTTTATTCTTATTCTATTCTATTATTTCTATTTCCAATACTAATTTTTATTTTTATTCTTACTTTTTATTTTTATTCTTATTCTTTTATTCTTACTCTATTCTTATTTCTAATTATAATAATTCTCATTCTTATTCTTTTATTTTTATTCTTATTCTTTTATTCTTGTTCTAATTCTATTCTAATTCTTTGATTTTTATTCTTATTCTTTTATTATTATTCTATTCTATTCTTATTTCTATTTCTAATTCTAATAATTCTAATTCTTATTCTTTTATTTTTATTCTTTCTTTTATTCTTGTTCTATTATTTCTAATTCTAATAATTCTCATTCTTATTCCTTTGTTCTTGTTCTAATTATATTCTAATTCTTATTGTTTTATTTTTATTCTTATTCTTTTATTCTTATTCAATTCTTATTTCTATTTCTAATTCTTATTCTTTCATTTTTATTCTTATTCTATTATTTCTAATTCTAATAATTCTCATTCTTATTCTTTTATTCCTGTTCTTGTTCTAATTATATTCTAATTCTTATTGTTTTATTTTTATTCTTATCCTTTTATTCTTATTCTATTCTATTCTTATTTCTATTTCTAATAATTCCTAATTCTTATTCTTTTATTTTTATTCTTATCCTTTTATTCTTGTTCTAATTCTATCCTATCTAATCCCAACTGCAGGAATGCAGCCAGCCATTTTTATTTTTAATTTTTCAAACTTGGTCCCTTGTTTGCCAAGCAGACTTGGAGGTGAACTACAGAGCCCAGCTGACCCGGCTGCCTTCGCTCCCAGCATGAGGATGATGGGCTGAGAGAGGCTTCCTGCAGCAGGCCAGGCTGAGGTGCGAATCCTGCTCCGGAGACGATGGAAAACCAGACGGCGGCAGCCAACGCCAGCCAGGAGTGCAGCCTCCGGGCCGACTTCCAGTATTTCCTCTTCCCCACCATCTACATTCCTGTTTTTGTGCTGGGCTTGCTGGAAAACGGGGCCGCCCTCTACCTGCTGACCTGCCGGATCTCACACCCACCTCGCTCCTACGTCTACCTGCTCAGCCTGGCCACGGTGGACACCTTGTTCGTCTGCGTCCTGCCCTTCAGGATCCACTACCACCTCCACCGCAACCACTGGGTCTTCGGGGACGTGGCCTGCCGCGTGACGGGCTTCATGTACTTCCTCAACCTTTACCTCAGCGTGGCCTTCTTCACCGCCATCTGCGTCGACCGGTACATAGCCGTCTTGCACCCCTTGGCGTACGTGCGGATCAAGAGCGGCCACTACACTCTGATCGCTATCGTCCTCTGGGCGGTGGGGCTGACGGCCGGCGGCTCTCTGATCCTGGGAGGCCCTCTGGGCGCCAACGTCAGCGACGCCCAGGTATGCTTCGAGAGCTTTGGGGAAGCTTCCTGGAAGGGGCGCATGCTGCCCTACAACATTTTTGTGCTGATCTTCGGGTTCCTCGTCCCCTTCGTGGTGATCTTGATCAGCTACCCTCTGATCGCCCAGCGAATTTCCCACACCTCAGAGAGCGCCTTGAAAAGGAAGGCTCTGAATACCATCTACCTCATCCTCTTCATCTGCGTCTCCTGCTTCCTCCCCTTCCACCTCACCCACCTCCTCCACCTCCTGATGCGCGTCGGCCTCATCCGGAACTGCCCCACGGCCACCGCCATCTACCAGCTCCGCCGGGTCACCTTAGCCCTGGTTAGCTTCAACTGCTGCCTGAACCCTGTCTTGTATTACTACACCTTGGCCAACAAGCGGTGGCCCTGCCAGCTGCGTTGGCAACGACGGACTTTCAAAGTCTACAGCAGGAGACGCCCCAACCAGAGCGATGTGTTAAACTCGGCTGCCAATGAGGCGATGTCGATGAACCCAAGGAAGTTCTCTGCAGGTGTCACGTGGGAAAAAGTTGAATTTCACGTGTCGGTTTAGGTCAGAGGTTGGCAACCTGTGGCTCTTCCATCTCTCTGCTGCGGCTCCCTGTCGCCAGTCGCTTCCACAATTGATAGGTTAGGACAGGTAGAGGGAAAAGGACGCCGCGCTAGGAGGAGACTCTATGGTGGAGGAACCGGACTTCTGGTCAGCAGAGGAAAAAGGATGCTGTGCTAGGAGGAGGAGACTCTATGGTGGGGGAACCGGACTTCTGGTCAGCAGAGAAAAAGGATGCTGTGCTGGGAGGAGACTCTATGGTGGGGGAACCGGACTTCTGGTCAGCAGAGGAAAAAGGATGCTGTGCTAGGAGGAGACTCTATGGTGGGGGAACCGGACTTCTGGTCAGCAGAGGAAAAAGGATGCTGTGCTAGGAGGAGACTCTATGGTGGGGGAACCGGACTTCTGGTCAGCAGAGGAAAAAGGATGCTGTGCTAGGAGGAGACTCTATGGTGGGGGAACCGGACTTCTGGTCAGCAGAGGAAAAAGGATGCTGTGCTAGGAGGAGGAGACTCTATGGTGGGGGAACCGGACTTCTGGTCAGCAGAGAAAAAGGATGCTGTGCTGGGAGGAGACTCTATGGTGGGGGAACCGACTTCTGGTCAGCAGAGGAAAAAGGACGCCGCGCTAGGAGGAGACTCTATGGTGGGGGAACCGGACTTCTGGTCAGCAGAGGAAAAAGGACGCCGCGCTAGGAGGAGACTCTATGGTGGGGGAACCGGACTTCTGGTCAGCAGAGGAAAAAGGATGCTGTGCTAGGAGACTCTATGGTGGGGGAACCGGACTTCTGGTCAGCAGAGGAAAAAGGATGCTGTGCTAGGAGGAGACTCTATGGTGGGGGAACCGGACTTCTGGTTGGCTCCAGAATTGAAAGGGAGGGGCCTTCTGGTTAGGACCTTTGTGGCTCTTTGAGTGTTTAAGGTTGCCGATCCCTGGTTTACGTTGTGAAGAGGGGCTGCTACTGTCTGGCTTTGCAGATCGGTGGGGTATTTAAAATAAGAGCTTTGGCTGAGAGGGGTAGGTATGCTTAAAATTGTCACATCAAAATTTCAGAAAGCAAAGAGACTGTTTAAATGAAAGGTTTTTGTCTGGATCAAAGACACAAAGACACAGGTGGGTTTTCTCTTGCAGCCTTCCCTGAGCTAAACAGCAACTGAGGTTTAATTGGTTTTAAGGCATTCCAAGGGCCTTTAATCCCTGTAAATAGAGAGATGCTACTGCAGAAGGTCTCAAGGTGAAATTCATATGTTTTTACTACCGGTTCTGTGGGCGTGGCTTGGTGGGCGTGGCAAGGGAAGGATACTGCAAAATCCCCATTCCCTCTACTCAAAATTTCTGCTACCGGTTCTCCAGAACCTGTCAAAACCTGCTGAATTTCACCCCTGGGTAAGATGCCTTATTCCTTGGTTCTGAGGCCTGGTGAGACCCTTTCTAAACCAAGGGCATTTTCTCCCAAGATGCCTGGCGCTTGAGAGGCTGGCCCTCCATGACCAAGGAAGACCACGAATACCGAAAGTAAATGTCTTTATTAAAACAAGAGAGAGAAAGAACACGAGTATTTACACCACTCCTTCTAGGGCTGCGTCACATATTTGGGGCAGGGATTTGTCCTACACGCAGAAGTGTCTTCCGTGGCCAAAGTTTGCGTATCTGGGCACGCAGCTCTTCTTCACACAGGAGAAAAGGAAGCCGTTTCGTTTGGGGCAGAAGCAGGTAGGACCCAAAAATAAAGTGGGGGGGGGAGAAGGGCATTGAGGAGGCAGACAGAAGGGAAGACGATGGGGGAGGATTGGAGGGATGGATAGAGGAGAAAAGCTGCTGAGAAGATGGGTAAGACATTCCCAAACCCCAACGATGACTAAAACAATGTAATTTTTTCCCCCTTTTCCGTCGTCCCACGCAACTCGCCCTTCTCAGTGGCTTAAAGTCTGTGGCGGCAGCTGGAGGCTCCCCGAGGCTCATCCCGTGATCTGGGGCAGGGCTTTCTTCAAAAGAGAGGTGACGTAGCTCCCCATTTCTTCATCCTGCACAGAGAGACCGGATTCAGAGTTTCAGTTCAGTCCTCGGGGTTACGACCACCGCTGAGCCCAACCATTTCTTTTCATTTTTTTAAATTTTTTTTGTTACTTTCATTCTCTTCTATATAGTTACAGGTGTACATCCACCTAGTCACTGTTCTTCTTTGATCACTTTTACAGATTTGTTTTTCCATAGAAAAAGTTAAAATGTACCCTTCCCTCCCCTCCTCTCATAAAATTAAGATTTAAAACTTTACCTGGTACGTCCAGGAGACCAGCAAAAGTTTGGTAGCGGGGTCCTCGGACTGCACCGTAACCTGGATCAAGATGGACTCCACCATGATGGAGGTGTCGGAGAGGTGCTGGACGGAATAATCCTTCAAGGCGCTGGGGAGAAAAACGGCACCCAGCTGAATCCCCCTCCCCACCTTTTCACAGGGCCTCAAAAGACTAGGCTCCACTTCTCACCATCTTTTGATTGCAATCAATTCTTGGATAAGCTCCTCTCCCCAGACAGTTTAATGATCCTCATCATCCCTTGCGGGGTAGAGTCTGGGCAACTGAATGGAGCTATTAGAATTTTTACTGGCCGGATGCCTTTCTTGTCACCAGAGCAGAGCTTTTTTTCCCCAGCAGATACATTCTCATTGTGCCCACAGAGAGAAAATATCTGCTTCTACCTAGGATCGAACTCACAGCCTCCCGATTGTGAGGTGAAAGTCCACCTCTAGGCCACCACACCACTCCCCAGACAATGCCACGAGACCTGCTTTAATCAAATCCCGCTTGTCTCAAATTTTTAAGTGCATTGAACGCGACATGATATTGAAGCAGGTTTCAGTGGAGGTACCTGTCCATGTGAGTTTTCTCTTTCCAACCAAGCCAAATTTCTAGTCCTCAAGGTGGAGCAGATTGCAGCTCCAACCAATCCCAGTCCCTACCCCGAGCACTCACCTTTTCAGGTGGTTGTAAACGTGCAGGCCGGTCTCGTGCTCCTTGCGGGGGTCTTGAAAGTGGATCCGGCAGGTGAAGCGCAGCTGATGCTCCCCCAGCCCCAACTCCTTCAGGGCTTGCTCGGACGAAACCAAGCGGAAGCTCTGTCCGTAAGCAAAAGAGCAAATCGCAATTGACGTGCGGCAGTCTCAGGGGCCAACGGCTGCATGACTGGAACTCTCCTCTCCTGAGGAAATTTAAGGGCTGACAACCACAGACTGCTCCACCCACAGACTTCCTTCTCTATGAAATCCCTTTCACCCAGACCAGGGGTTGGCAACCTTAAAACACTCAAAGAGCCACAAAAGTCCTAACCGGAAGGGCTCCCCCCTTCAATTCTGGAGCTGTCCGGAAATCCGATTCCCCCTACCATAGAGTCTCCTCCTAATGCGGCATCCTTTTTCCTCTACCCGTCCTAACCAAAAGCCCTATCAATTGTGGAGCCGACTGGCGACAGGGAGCCGCAGCAGAGGGATGAAAGAGCCACATGCGGCTCCGGAGCCACAGTTTGCTGAGCCCTGACACTTGCAGCTCCTCTGTCTGGGGAGGCCACCTCATTCGTCTGGAGGCACAAGACCAGATGACATTTCCCTGGGTTGCTTGTCCAAGGCAAAACTTCCCGGGGGGAGGGGGGGGGCTGAGGTTTGTCCCCTCTGTGCCAGGTGAGGTTGGAGGTAGGAAAACAGACCAGGTATTGGGGGGAGATACACTGATTCATACTAAGCTTGCTAGGCCAGCACTGCTGGTTCCTCCCAGTTTTGGCGTAATGTATTTACCTAAAAAAAAGACTTTTGGGCCTCTAAATAAATTCTTTTAAGCCATGCCATTTCAAAGCTTTCCTTTCTCGGGTTCAACATTCTCTGAGGCAGTATTGTCCAGTGGTGAAATCTATTTTTTCCCATCCCTTTCTTTCTCCCTTCCCTTTTTCTCTCCCATCCCTTTCTTTCTTTCTTCTTTTTCTCCCATCCCTCTTTCTTTTCTTTTTCTTCTTTATTTCCTTTCTTTCTTTCTTTCTTTCTTTCTTTCTTCTTTCTTTCTTTCTTCTTTCTTTCTTTTGCTGTACCCCCTCCCATCCCATTTTTGGCCTAGCAGGCCTCAGGGAAGCCTCCTGGGAGCAAAAAGGGACCCCTTATGCTAAAAAAAAAGTTAAAAAAAAGTTCCTATCATTGCGCAGCACAGCTGATCGTCGAAACTTTTTTTTTTTTTACTTTGTTAAGCGTTTTTTTTTATTACTGGTTTGGGCGAACTGCCCCCACCGGTAGCATCTCACCCCCCTGGGGCTGTCCCACCTCCCTTCCCCTGGGAAAAGGCCCATGGTGAAGTGCAAATGGTTTGCCAGATTCCTTTCACTCACGCTATCCTTGATTATCAGAGTTCCATGCAACAGCTTCGGCTTCTTGGAGGCCAGCGAGGGGCCTAGAGAGAGAGAGGGGGAATAAAGCCGAGGAGTCTTTGGGGGCCCCTGGATTTCCAGGGCCTGCTCCCCAAATTCCTTCCCCCTTGGAGACTGTAATGCATGGTGGCTGTTGAGGGCAGTGCCATCTCCCAACGCTCATTCCCTGCAAGGTCTCTTTTCCAATATATTCCAAAGTCCTGGGTAATTTCACCCAGCGGCCACAAGCCTCCATCTTCACCGCCCACCCTGGGGAGGGAGTGCTACTCTAACCAGTTTCAACGTTGAAACTCTTAACATGCTGCTCAGGTTTCAGTCAAACTGCCTGTTTTCAATAAAGGAGAATATTTTGTAGCTCGGGGTTAAAATGACGGGTCCTTGGCGCTCTCTCTGAGCTTGGCTGTTTTCTTGCAGCCGTCTCATTACCCAACTAGGCAACATCATCAGTGACGACTTCCCAAACTGCCTGCTATAAGAACAGCGGTCAAGAGTTCTATACCGCTTCACAGGGCTTTCCCGGGCCTCTCTAAGCGGTTGACGGTGTCTTGCTCCCAACAATCCAGGTCCTCATTTTACCGACCTGGTGAGATTTGAACTGCTGGCAGTAGGCAGAGGAATGCAATACTGCATTCTAACTAGAAGGTAGGTAGGTAGGTAAGGAAGGAAGGATGGAAACGAAGGAAGGAAGGGAAGGAAGGAAAGGACGGAAGGATGGAAAGAAGGAAAGGACAGAAGGATGAAAGGAAGGATGAAAAGGAAGGATGGAAATGAAGGAAGGGAAGGAAGAAAAGGACGGAAGGATGGAAAGGAAGGATGGAAAGAAGGAAAGGACGGAAGGATGGAAAGGAAGGAAGGATGAAAAGGAAAGAAGGATGAAAAGGAAGGGAAGGAAGGATAAAAAGGAAGGAAGGATGGAAAGGAAGGGAGGGAAGGAATGAAGAGAAGGATGGAAAGGAAGGAAGGAAGGATAAAAAGGAAGGGAAGGAGGGAAAGGAAGGAAGGAAGGGTCAACCTTGAGCCTGGTGAGATTCGAACTGTCAAATTGCAGGCAGCCGGGCAATCAGCCGAAGTAGCCTGCACTCTAACCCCTGTGCCACTCCGGCCTTCCAAGGCAGTTGGGATCACCACTCCCGTCAGTCCAACCTATTTGGAAGCACCAGGTTGGGGGGAGGGGGGGAGGCTGCGGCCAGAGCCAAAAAGGAGGCGGCACGATGAGCCAAAGCATCAAGGCACCCAGAGATGGCTTTCCTCCCCGTTAGGATACGAAGGATGGTTTAGCCCTAGCAAGAAACCTACCAGCGGCCAGCTCCCTCTTCAGCAGCCCGAGAGAAATATCCACCGGGATGTTCGGATTGGTGAAGACGGAGACGGTCTCCCCATTGGCAGGCATGTAACACTGCACCCCTGCAAGCAAAGAAAAGCCCAGTTTTCGTTAGCTCCTTGGTGGGGGCTTCTGGCCTAACCTCAAGGAGGACCAGAAGAACCACTGCCAGCCCTTTGACCTGCCTGCTCCTTCATCTGCAGATCCTAAAGCAGGGATGGCAAACCTTTCCAGCCACCGAGGGCGTGTGCCAGGCGTGTGCATTTGCACGCATCAGAGTGCTGAAAACCCAAAGACCAGCATGCACATGCCTGATTTTTAGGCCATTTTTCGGGCCAAAAACGCCCCCCAAACAGCCTGGTTTTTTTGGCCGTTTTCCAGTGCTCCGACGCGGGCGAAGACCAGCAGGAGACGGTGCGCGTGCCCACAGGGAAGGCTCTGCGTGCCACCTCTGGGGTCAGGCCTGCAGCCATCTTTTCTTTTGGGTCTTTGGCCTGCCACACTTTCTATCATTCTACCATGCCTTTTTTCTATTGTGGGAAAATGGGAGAGGGGATTGTATGGAGTTAGATGACAGGTAGCCATAACAACATTCTTTCTAGAAAGCCAAGGTCATCCTTTGTCTTTGCACCTCTGCACCTGACCGGAACTGGATGGGTGGAACTGCCAGTGTGGCAGTGGGAGATTGGACTATGGGATGGACTTGTGGGTGTGGGGGGCAAGAAATTAAACTTTCAACTAGGTGGGGAAAACCGGGAAGCTTTCAGATTCAGGTTTTCCCAGATGTGCCAACAGGTCTCTCTTCATAAATTGGAACTTTGAGCAATACAGAAGGCTTGAACGGATTTCACGCAATTGATATATAGAATAGCCCATTCCCCACCCCTTAAGATCATAGCATCAGGCCAATCGTAAGTCCTTCAAGTGTCAGGTGTGAGATAACTTCAAAAAGACATCACGAAGATGGAATCTTCTATACCGCTTCGTTCAAGCCTTCTGTGTTTCAAGAAGCCCTTGGCGAAGGTCGGGAGGGGGGGACAGGGAGCGGATAGGCTACCCAATAAACACCCCCCCCCCATCCCACCCAGCATTCCTGCTCGAGATGGGACACGTACGGAACTCTTGCTCGATTTTCTGCTTGAGGAACTCCATCTTCTTGGCCTCGCCATGGACCAGCAGGACGTTGCGAGGTTCGGCTTGCCGGATCAGCTGCATGATGCCCTTGGCGTCGGCGTGGGCACTGAAGGACATGTACTCCACCTGTATCTTCACTTCCAGCTGTGGGGAACAATATATATATATTATTCATTTATTTATTTTCTGACTGGCTGTCTGATTTCTTTCTTTCTTTCCTTCTCTTTCTTTCTGTATTTATTCATTTATTTCCTAACTGGCTCTCTGATTTCTTTCTTTCTTTTTCTTTCTTTCTTTATCTTTCTTTCTTTCTGTATTTATTCATTTATTTATTTCTTGACTTGCTGTCTGATTTCTTCTTTCTTTCTTTCTTTCTTTCTTTCTCTCTCTCTCTCTCTCTCTCTCTCTCTCTCTCTTTATTCATTTATTTATTTCCTGACTGGCTGTCCGATTTCTTTCTTTCTTTCTTTCTTTCTTTCTTTCTTTCTTTCTTTCTTTCTTTCTTTCTTTCTTTCCTTCTTTCTTTCTTTTTCTTTCTTTCTTTTCTTTCCTTCCTTCCTTCCTTCCCTCCCTCTTTCTTTTTTCTTTATTTCTTTCTTTCATTCTTAGGCCTTTCACCCCCCCAACCCCGTTTTTGGCCTAGCAGGTTTCAGGGGAACCCCCCCTGCATTCCCCCCCCCTGCATTTCCACAGAACCTGTAGTAAAAAAAATGCTTTAAAAGTTTTTTTTTTAAAAAAAAAAAAGTTCCGAAGATCAACTGTGCGATCGAACAGATTTTTTAAAACTTTTTTTTAGTATTTTTTACGACCAGTTCTGTGAACCAATAGCATTTTTTACTACCAGTTCGGCCGAACCAGCCTGAACCAGAAAGCATTTCGCCCCCGATTTTAGATTGTAGTTTTGCACCTGACCCCATCTCTCTTCACAAATATTTCATCAGTAAATAAAGTAAGGTAGTACAAATTGGGATTCATCCAATACACAACTGTCCCAGTTTTTAAAAAACAGAGGTGCCTAACAGCACACACACACGCACACACCACCCTCTCCCAGATGGTTCAACTCACAATTTGTCTTCCTTCCATTTCTAGCTTCCGTTGCCCGCCCAAAATTTTGTGGCCCACCGTTCCTTGGACACAATATCCCGGCATGATGACCTGGGAAGAAAAACCAAATGGAAATTACAGCAGGCCACATGATGACTCTGAGCAGACAAATAAATAGCAGATAACTCTCCAAACACACACACACACACAGATAACAAGTGGACTTTCAAGGCAACTGAACGCAAATCCACTTTCACACAGAGTTAATAAGGGAACTGATTTTGGGATAACGCAACACACAAGACTATTTGACTGGTTAATCCTTTTCCTAACCCACTGTTATGGTGGGGGATCGCTCTTCAGAAACCAAATCTGCAGATAGATAGATAGATAGATAGATAGATAGATAGATAGATAGATAGATAGAGATAGATAGATACAGAGGGATAGAAAGAGATAGATAGATAAATAGATAAATAGATAAATAGATAGATAGATAGATAGATAGATAGATAGATAGATAGATAGATGATAGATAGATAGATAGATAGATAGATAGATAGATAGATAGATAGATAGATAGATAGATATAGATACAGAGGGATAGAAAGAGAGAGAGAGAGAGAGATACAGCGGGATAGAAATATAGATAGGTAGGTAGGTAGGTAGGTAGGTAGATAGATAGATAGATAGATAGATAGATAGATAGATAGATAGATAGATAGATAGATAGATAGATAGATACAGAGGGATAGAAATATAGGTAGGTAGGTAGGTAGGTAGGTAGGTAGGTAGGTAGGTAGGTAGGTAGGTAGGTAGATAGATAGATAGATAGATAGATAGATAGATAGATGATAGATAGATAGATAGATAGATAGATAGATAGATAGGGATTGATGAATGGATATAGAGATAAGTTGAAGAGGCATAAGGCTAAGTCAGACAATGGAAGCTTAAACAGATCTGAATCTGTGCAGAGAATTGAAACAGAAACTTCAGCAGTCTGCTGCTCTTGAGTGTCAGGCCTGTAGTTATATTCCTTTTAGGATTTTTGGCCTGCCATACTTTCTATTATTGTCCTCTGCTGTTTCATTAGTGTAGTAATTGGGAGGGGGGGAATAGAAAGGAGTAGAATTGTGGAATATGTTGGTCGTCATTCCTTTCTAGAAGCCCAAGGGCATCTTTGGTCTCTACACCTCTGCACCTGACCAGAAACCAGCTGGGTGGAGATGCCAGCGTGGCCGAAGAAGATTGGACCATGTGATGGATTTGTGGGTGTGGGGATAAGATCATGAACTTTCAACTGGGTGGAATCCCAGGAAGTTTTCAGATTTGGGATTTCCACAGATGTGCCAACATGTCTGTCTTATTAAATTGGATCTTTAAGGATAGCTCTGCCTTGGGCTCTGATTTAATTCTGCATGATATTTGGAACGCTGACACTGAGTCTGTGCAGAGAATTGAAACAGAAACTTGAGCAGTCTGCTGCTCTGAGAAGTAAACTAGCAGTCTATCTGGGCTTGTCTTCTGAAATGAAACCAACTCCTTGTGTTTGCCTGTTAACTCTCCTGCCTTGTGTTTACTTGGGAGAACCACCTGTTGGTATTGTACATTGATTCACCTATTTTTATGTATATAAAGAAGTTAATGAATCCTGCTGCATCAGTGCTTTCCAGATTTGAATTTACGCATCTTACAGATGGATCTAATTGACAGCCTGTTTTTAAACAACCCAAGGACAGTTCAAATGATACTTTTAGCCTTTCTGATACGAAGGCCTAAAAACCGCAAGCAAATATTAACAGACAACCTCAACAATTCGTTGCGCAATTTGTTTCTTAATGCTGGACTTGACGTCTTTCTCCTACCATGTTTTTCTCATTACCGGCCCATTTCTTGAAGATATGGAGCGACTGGCCCGCGTGCAGCATCCCTGGTGTAGCAAACACCACCTAGTGGGAGGGGAGGGAGGGGTGAAGGGAGGAGTTTATATCAATTTATCCAAGACTAAATCAGGATCCATCATGGTTCCTCCCTTCTTGCTCACCCAAGTGCAGAACAACGCACCACCGCCAATTTGCCTTGGGGACAATTTGCCATGGAACAAGAGTTACATTAATAGCAAAGAAATGGTGGGACATAATAATTAAGGGATGCCAAAGGAGGAACAAAATGAAACGTGAATTTAAAAAAAAATGAAAATGCTTTAAAAATTATTTTGAATTGTTGAATTGTTCTGTGGCAAGTTGTCCCCGTGGCAAATTGGCCAGGGAAAATGTGGCAAACTGGGTGCAGTGAGTTAAAAGGTAAAGGTTCCCCTCGCCCGTATGTGCTAGTCGTTCCCGACTCTAGGGGGCAGTGCTCATCTCCGTTTCAAAGCCGAAGAGCCGGTGCTGTCCAAAGACGTCTCTTTGGGACTGGCAGGACTCAACTCCCGAAGGCGCACGGAACGCTGTTACTTTCCCACCGAAGGTGGTGCCTATTTTTCTACTTGCATTTTTAGATGCTTTCGAACTGCTAAGTTGGCAGAAGCTGGGACAAGTCACGGGAGCTCCCTCCTTTACATGGTGCTAGGGATTCGAACCGCTGAACTGCCGACCTCTCTGATCGACAAGCTGGGCGTCTTGGCCACTGAGTGACACCGCGTCCCTTTATGGTGAGTCAGCCATGGTGAGTTGTTTGCGGCAAATTGCCGCATTCCGGCCCATCCCTTTTACACAAGCATGCCGTGGTTTGAAGCACCCTCCCACCCCCACCCCTCTGCTTTCCTACCATGGGCCCAGGATTGTCAACATAGGTCCTCTCAAAAGGTTTAATGTGCTTGAACTCAAACATGTTCCTCTGGACGAAGGTTTTCCGGATCTTCTGATTGGTCCACGTGATGAAGAGCTTGTAGTAGTGGTTTGCCTTCTCCGTCAGCCCCGTGGAGAAGTAGATGGGCGCCTTCAAATTCATGCGCTCCCTCGGGTGGGAAAAAGAGGGGGGGGGGAACCAAGAGTGTGACCCTCGCACTTCAAGGCAGGGCAAACGAGAGAACTCTCCCTCCGTTTCCTTGCTTGGCCCGACTCCCATCCCATTTTCTGAGCCACTGGTGAAGTTGCAAGCCCAGCTGGTTCGCCCCTGAACTCAGCTTGAAATGGGATGAAGGAGGGGAGGGTTTAAAGCGTGGCTGGCTGAGGAATTCTGGGAATTCACAGGCTGCCAAGGTTTGAGACCCTTGCTACCAGCCGATCACGGCGCTTGGGAGGAAAGGTTCCCCCAAGCAGCATGGGTTTGCTTTCAGCAAGGGGAGAATAAGGATTTTAAGGCAAAGGACCAAGGACTGCTGCTTACCAGAAGGTTTCCAGCAAAATGCAGAGTTCTTGAGCCCGGCCCAGAGCAAAGACTGGGATCAGGACCTGTAGGCAGGGAAAGAAAGGAAGGAAGGAAGGAAGGAAGGAAGGAAGGAAGGAAGAAAGAAAGGGAGAGAGGAAGAAAGAGAGGAAGGAAGAAAGAGAGGAAGAGAGGAAGGAAGAGAGGAAGGAAGGAAAGAAAGGGAGGAAGGAAAGAAGGAGTGGAGGAAGGAAGGAAGGAAGGAAGAAAGAAAGAAAGAAAGAAAGAAAGAAAGAGAGGAAGGAAGGAAGGAAAGGGAGGAAAGAAGGAAAGAAAGGGAGGAAGGAAGGAAGGAAGGAAGGAGGGGAGGAAGGAGGGGGGGGAAAGAAAGAAAGAAAGGGAGGAAGGAAGGGGGGGAGAAAAGGAAGGAGAGGAAGGAAAGGAAGAAGGAAAGGAAGGAGGGGAGGAAAGGAAGGAAGAATGGAAGCAGATAAAGAAAGAAAAAGAAGGAAAGGAAGGAAAGAAAGGAGGAAGGAAGGGGAGGAAAGGAGGGAGGAGAGAGAGAGAGAGAAAAAGAAAGGAAAAAGGGAAGAAAGAAGGAAAGAAAGAGAAGGAAAAACCGGAGGGAAGGAAGAAAGGAGAGGGATAAAAAGGAAAGAAAGAAGGAAGGAAAGGAAGAAGATGAGGGAGGGAAGGAAGGAAGGAGATAGAAAGAAGGAAGGAAGAATGGAAAGAAAGAAAGAAAGAAAGGAAGGAAGGAAGGAAGGAAGAAAGAAAGAAAACAAGCATTAATTTCAGGTGGAAAACTGCAGTCCACCATCATCCCCGCTGAGAGTGGAGGAGAGGCAAAGTGAGACAAAGATATTAGGTTTGGTCTGCCCTATGCCAGCATGCCAACCCCTCAGCCCTCCCCAGTGCCCAGAGGCAGCAAAAGCAGTTGTGAATCCCCACCCCCACCCCAGTTCCTGCCTGATGCCACCATCTCAGTCGTCCTCTGATGCTGCTGCTTCCTTGTTACGTTTCTCTCTCTTCTCCAAACTGTTGCGTGGCGAGGCTAGCAGGCCCCCACATCCCCCAGCGAGCCACCCTCAGGCGCTCTGCCCACAATGGAGCATTCCCCCTTGCGGACGGTTCCGTCTTTGGCGCAATCCAGTGGCATCAGCTACCTTCCCCCCGCGTTCGATGGTCTCGTGCACCTTCTTCAAGAAATCTCTCTCTCTGCAGCGTTTGGAGTCCCTGATGGTGGTGGCGTAGGTGGACTCAGAAATCAGAAGGTCTGGGCGGCATTTGTCAATCCAGGCAGCCCTGAAAAAGCAAAGCACGGAAGCGGATTTCAACGCCCAAAGATGCCACTTGCTGGATTCCTTTTTTCCTCCCCTCTCTCTTAAAAACAAAAAACTATCACCCTCTTCTAACTTGGGAATGTTATCAAATGCAACATTTTAAAAGACATTGAATTATGGACTTAAAACCTTTTCTTTTATTAGGTAAAAAAGGTTCCCCTCGTACATCTGTGCTAGTCGTTCCCAACTCTAGGGGGCGGTGCTCATCTCCGTTCCAAAGCCGAAGAGCCAGCACTGTCCAAAGACGTCTCCATGGTCATGTGGCTGGCATGACTCAACTCCCGAAGCCGCACGGAACGCTGTTCCCTCGTTCCCTATTTTTCTACTTGCATTTTTTTACGTGCTTTTGAACTGCTGGATTGGCAGAAGCTGGGACAAGTTAACAGGAGCTCACTCCGTTATGCAGCACTAGGGATTTGAACTGTCGACCTTTCTGATTGACAAGCTCAGAGTCTTAGCCACTGAGCCACCGTGTCCCCTAGGGATTTGAACTGTCAACCTTTCTGATTGACAAGCTCAGAGTCTTAGCCACTGTCAGCCTCTGCTTTGCTGCTGCTTCAGCTGCCATTGAAATGGGGAGGGAGGGCATGGTATTTGGGAGGGGATTGATGGTTGTGCTGGAGGAAGATCCTGGGGTTTCTACTGCCTGTCTTACTGCGCATGCAGAGGAGGTTTCCCGCCAAGGCCAACGGCACCGACATTCCATCTTGGTGATGCCTTTCGAAGTTATCTCGCACCTGACACTTGGGAGAATTATGATTGGACTGTGCATGGGATGCCAAGGGGTGGGGAATGGGATATACAATATATCATTCGCTTTCACGCCTAAATAATCAGACTTCGCTTTGCTACGCTTCTGTTCATTTATAATTAGTAAAAGTACACTTGATTTCTATCAATGTGGTCTTGTGGTTTTCTTTCCTGATTATCCAATGAAGAAGTGCTGACAGCCACTGAGCCACCGTGTCCCTACTATTCCCAGATGGTCTCCCATCCAAGTACTAACCAGGCCTGAACCCTACTTAGCTTTCGAGATCAAAATAAGTGGAATTAAATCAGTTATCCATATCAATTCCTCCCACCGAATCCGAAGTGCTTACCCCAGATGCCTGTCTGGCGTCATGTTATAGTCACCCTAATAAAGAGAAGGAAATTAAAAACAGTATTTTACTCATTCCATTTTACATCCTCTTCTTTTCAGATCAAAGTTTACAGGCTGGAAACAGCAAAAGTACCAAAGATTTTAAAAAAATCAATAACTTAAAAACGAATGTTAAAAAAAACAAAACAGATTAAACATTTAAAACTCTAACCCAGGGATAGTCAACCTTTTTACACCTACCGCTCACTTTTGTATCTCTGTTAGTAGTAAAATTTTCTAACCGCCCACCGGTTCCAGAGTAATGGTGATTTTATGAAAACCTAATGAAAATGTTTTTAAATAATGCTATGATTTTTTTTTTTAAAGTCAATTAAAATTTTAAAAAAGGAAAGTGCTTCAGTATCGGACAAAACTCCTACCGCCCACCATGAAAGCTGGAATGACCACTAGTGGGCGGTAAGGACCAGGTTGACTACCATTGCTATAACCAAAGAGGTGTGTGTTTAACCGATCTTCTAAAGCAGTGTTTCTCAACCTTGGCAACTTAAAGATGTCCGGACTTCAACTCCCAGAATTCCCCAGCCAGCATTCGCTGGCTGGGGAATTCTGGGAGTTGAGGTCCGGACATCTTCAAGTTGCCAAGGTTGAGAAACACTGTAATAGAGAGAGGAGAGAAAATACTAGGAAGTGGAGAGGAAGTAATAGAGAGAAGAGGGAAAGGGGAAAGGGGAGGAAGAAAGGAAGAAAAGGAAAGGAGAAAGGAAGGAAGATGTTCTGTCCTAGGCTTCCCCACCAGCACGAAGCCAATTCCTCATCCCGATAAACCCCTTTTATTTAATTGACAGTGAATTCCTCTCCAGCCAAGTCTTCCCTCTCCCACAGTCTTTCAAGATCGTTCACAATCACCAACCTTGATCTGGCTTTGGGGCCAGTTGGTTCTTGGGGGTCTCAGCCCCCGGGGGTGGGGGGTGGGTCTCTAACCTTGGCAACTTTTAAGACTCGTGAACTTCAACTCCCAGAGTTCCTCAGCCAGCAAAGCTGGGCAATGATATAATGAAAGAGCTTTAGGCAATTCCTATTATGGCTCTGCCTGAAGTAGGTAGACCTTTGTGATGTAGAATAGACTGGCGAATGCTGGATGGGGAATTCTGGGAGTTGAAGCCCGGACATCTTCCAGTTGCCAAGGTTGAGAAACACTGTTCTAAAGAGTATATAGACAAATGCAACTCTGCAGGAAATCAGGGAACAAGAGCAAGTGATTGCTAGGGGCTTAAAACTAAAGGGACCTCCCCGAAGATTTATAATCCTTCACCATTATCAACCTTCACTTTTTCTTCTGCAGTAGCAGTACCTTGCCACAGGAGGGCAGTATTTACTCTCTCACTCTCTCTGCACTTTGCAATGACTACGTATATCCACCAGGGGCAGCCTTTACGGTCCTTTGCATTGGGTTGTTTTTAAATGGGGAAAGCTATGGCAAATCATTCTAGACAGCCTCCTAAAAAGCAGAGACATCATCCTGCCAATACAAGGGTGTCTAGTCAAGGCTGTGGTTTTCCCAGTTGCAAGGGATGGCTGTGAAGGTTGGACCGTAAGGAAGGCTGAGCGCCAAAGAATGGAAACTAATGTTAAAAATGCTCGCTAACAAGCTGCATGTAAGTGTTGTGGCTTGCCAGTGGCCAGCAGTAGATTCGGAGAGTGGAGGTTGGGGAGGAAGATGGGCCAGTCCTGGAGTCTGGGGAAGGCTCTGATGAGGGCTCTGTGTTGGAGGCAGAGAGGGGGCCAGAGCCGTCTGCCAGTTATCAGCTGCCTTCGGAGTTGGAGATCAGTGGGGCAGAACAACAGCTGGAGCCTGTTCCCAGTGTGTGCATGCACAGAGCTGCCAGACGAAGGGAACAGCTAAAGAATAGGGGTCGACTTGGGAGAAAGGCCACAGGTGGATGGTGAATGGCCCCTCCCAGAGGGAATAAAAGAGGAGCAAAAGGGGAGTGGAGCTTGCAGGAGACCATTAGTTTGCTTAATTGGTTGGTGACTCTCCGAGGCTCCTTACCAAGTTCTGCAGAGATCGGCCTGGCAGCTCTCCAAGCCAGATAAGGTCTGTGACCGTAAATCCTCCTTTGAAAGACTTTGCTGGATGTGACTGAGCAGAATTCACAGTCCTTTAATAAAAGGGTTTTTTGTTGGGGCGAGGAGTTTGCTTCAGGCTCTCGGGAAGCCTCAGTCAGAACAACAAGGACCTCACATAAAACAGAATCTGGGTTGAAAGGGACCAAGTCACTTACAGTATAAACCACTGATTCACAACCGACTTTAATCTGGAACATCGCAGCCCCAAGGACGTGGCCAGCATAATATGCCTTAATCTCCAACTCACTGTCCACCTAAAAACAGAGATTGTTTTTAAAACAGTGATCATAAGGAGATTGAAAAACCAGTAGTAACAAACCAGCGTTTTGTCAAGGCTGCGTTACAATTTTTTGAGGATCTCCCAAATTCAGTGAAGAGCCTGAAAAACCTGATCAGACTTAATCAATTACTAAACCAGGTAATAAACATGTCACCCCAACTGTTTTTTCAATAGCAAATTTGGCCAGTTTGCCATCATTGTGTGAACAAGTGTCCTGTGTAAGCCACGACATCCAAATTGTGTGCCTTATGTGTTGTGTCATTTGTGACATGTTGTGATCCAGGGTGTGTCATTTCCTGCTCCTTCGGGACTAGAAACACGAGGATTTACAATATACATTTATACCACAAACGCTCTTTCCCTTAGCTGACTTATAGTCAGAATTTGGCTCTTTCCCCTGCCCCCCCCCCAAGTACGGGGTGTTAGATCTGTCTTTCTTGACCGAGTGCCCCAATCCTTGGTCTCACCAGATCTAAGGTTGAGTAGATCCAAACTTGGATGATCCCAGAGTAAATGCAGCTACAAATATGACTTTTAAGGCAACGGTAAAGGTTCCCCTCACCCATATGTGCTAGTCGTTCCCGACTCTAGGGGGCGGTGCTCATCTCCGTTTCAAAGCACAAGAGCCAGCGCTGTCCGAAGACGTCTCCGGGGTCATGTGGCCGGCAGGACTCAACTCCTGAAGCCGCACAGAACGCTGTTCCCTTCCCACCAAAGGTGGTTCCTACTTTTCTACTTGCATTTTTTTAACGTGCTTTCGAACTGCTAGGTTGGCAGAAGCTGGGACAAGTCACGGGAGCTCCCTCCGTTACGCGGTGCTGGGGATTCGAACCGCCGACCTGCTGACCTTTCTGATCGACATGACTTTTACCTTTGTTCATATATGGAGGGTGAGTGGGGTATCCAGACCTTTTGCCAACTTGGGCAGAAATCCCTCCGCCATGTTCTGGTGGAGGGATTTGGAATGTTCTGGAATGTTCTGGAAATCCGAGCTACGCGGTGCAAAGATTCCCCTCCCCCTTACCTGCACAGTCTGATGAAGGTGGACAGCCACCACTTTCTTCATGCAGTCCTTGATCATCTGGGAGGTGAAGAAGTTCGTCTCCCCTTTCTTGTCCACGGTGATTTTCCGGAAATCTTCCAGGAGAATGGGGCAAATGGCTTTTGTCGGGTGGGTCATGTAAATCGGCCCATCGTAGCCGACCATCTCGCTGAAGTAGGGCAGGGCGCCACAGTGATCCAGGTGGAAGTGGCTGGGAAGGACAGGAATGCAAAACGGGCTTTTACAACGGACTCAAACCGGGGAGTTTCAGTTCAACCCCATTTTGTTTTTGGTTTTCTAGATCCTTCTAAACACCAGTTACAGAACTGACCTGTGGCTTTCTGAATAAGACAGGTTCATAGCATTCGACGGGCCTTCAAATTTTTAGGTTCTATTGTATCTCAAGATCTAAAATGGACCCCTAACATCAAAAACGTCATCAAAAAAAAGCACAAGAAAGAATGTTTTTTCTGCGCCAACTCAGGAAGCTCAAACTGCCCAAAGAGCTGCTGGTTCTGTTCTACAAAGGAATGATGGAGTCTTGTCCTCTCCACCTCCGTAACTGTCTGGTTTGGCTCTGCAACCCAACAAGACAGACACGGACTTCAACAGATAATCAGAACTGCAGAACAAACAATGGCTGCCAACCTGCCTTCCATTGAGGACCTGGACACTGCAGGAGTCAAAAAGAAGGCTGTGAAAATATCTCCAGACCCCTCACATCCTGGACGTAAATTGTTTCTACTCCTACCCTCAAAACGACACTATAGGGCACTGCACACCAAGACAACTAGACAGAAGGACAGCTTTCCCCCTGAACGCCATCACTCTGCTAAACAAATCATTCCCTCAACATTGTCAAAACTATTTACTAAGGCTGCATTACTATTTCTATTAGTCTTCTCATCGTTCCTATCCCCCATCTCCTCCCACTTATGACTGCAGGACTGGAACTTTGTGGCTTGTATCCTTACAATTTATATTGGTATTGATTTGTTTCCTGATTGCTTATTTGTACGCTGTGACTATCATCAAGTGTTTTACCTTATGATTCTTGACGAATATATTCTATTTTATTCTCCTTATGTACATCGAGAGCCTATGCACCAAAGACAAATTCCTTGTGTGTCCAATCACACTTGGCCAATAAAAGAATTCTAGTCTAGTCTAGTCTATTCCATATTCTATTCTATATTCTATTCTATTGTCTATCTTCTATTCTATTCTGTCTATGCTATATTCTATTCTATATTCTATTCTATATTCTATTCTATTGTCTATCTTCTATTCTGTCTATGCTATATTCTATTCTAACCTATATTCTATTCTATTCTATATTCTATAATCTATTCTATTGTCTATCTTCTATTCTATTCTGTCTATGCTGTATTCTATTCCATTCTATTCTATATTCTATTTTATTCTATTCTATTCCATATTCTATTCTATTCCATATTCTATTCTATTGTCTATCTTCTATTATATTCTGTCTATGCTATATTCTATTCTATTCTATATTCTATTTTATTCTATTCTATTCTCTATTCTATTCTATATTCTATTTTATTCCTTTCAAACAAACAGAATTACAGCAGAGACTGTTTCGCTAATTGTTAATTCGCTTTCTGAGCACTGTAAGAATAAAAGAACCTTTTTACAGACTGATACAGCAAATGAAATGAATCTGATCTGCTTGTTTAAATAAAAACCTGTTGTCCCCCCAAAATGTCAATCAAAGACATAAGCCACTTCAAACAAGCATCTTCCTGCAAACTTTCCAACCCACAAAATACTATAAATGAAAATCTCCAAAAAATTCAGCAAGGGACAGGAACTGGAGAGGCACAGCGGGAAAACCTGTGTGAAGTTTACAAGAATTCCAGAGGTTTTTAAGTTGTTGTTGTTGTTGTTGTTATATTATATTATTATTATTTGAAACACCAGGACCTCACTGACATCTGCAAACATGAGACTGGGAAATAGGAAAAAAAAATCGCCGAAGTCCCACAGTGCAGTCCAACCTGTTCTGCAGGCAGCCTCTCAGGCAGCACAGGTCAACTTAGTTCATAGGTAGTAAACGGGCGGTAGGTTTTCTTTTCACCTGCTAAAACACAAGGCAGGTGCGCTCACCTAATGATGACGCAGTCCAGGAAGTCAGTCAGCCTTCCGTTCTGAGTGATGTAGGAAAAATCAGGAAACCGCCTCTAGAAGACACAAAGGAGGGCAGCATGTCAGGACTTTTTCTCCCTCTAGCTCTCTGCTTCCCACAGATCTCAGGCTGCCTGGACCATTTTGAGCCAGGGATTGCAGGAGGATGAGCATTCAGAGCCCCGTTCACAAGATGAAACGCAGCAGGACCTTCTTCCATTGGCCAAGTCTTGAGCGCCAAAAACCCAATTGGACCAGGCTCCAAATATTTT
The DNA here is from genome assembly GCF_009769535.1 of Thamnophis elegans. NCBI lineage: Eukaryota > Metazoa > Chordata > Lepidosauria > Squamata > Natricidae > Thamnophis > Thamnophis elegans. Next base: position 3,813,256 of record NC_045555.1, on the reverse strand, counting down.
GACAGGGAAACCGCCATTCAGAAAGTAGTTTGGGGTTAGGGTTAGTGAGGCTAACCCCAGTTAGTGGGGGTTAGGGACTGTTCAGAGATGCATACCGCAAGCCAAGGTCTTATTTTCTTTTAACCCTCAAATTAAGCACTTTATTTTCGGGGAGGCCTTATTATTTTTGAGGTGCGTGATCCCTGGCCAGATCAATTAGGGCGCCACACCATGCGCCAATCCCACTTACATCATCATTAAATCCCATGTGCATCCCGCAATCCAGCATAACGTTCTTCCCTGCAATGGACACAAGGATGCAGCTGCGACCCACATCCTGGCCAGCTCCTGAAAAAAGCAAGAGAGAGAGAGAGAAGAGAGAGAGAGAGAGAGACAGAGAGAAAGAGAGACAGACAGAGAGAGACAGAGAGAGAGACAGACAGACACAGACAGAGAGACAGAGACAGACAGAGAGAGAGACAGAGAGAGAGAGACACAGACAGAGAGACAGAGAGAGACAGAGAGAGAGACAGAGAGAGAGTTGAGTGTTAATCTATCCATTTCTGCGCATTCTAATATTTTTTTTAATTACATTCTCACCTGACGGAATCTCATCGTTTTTCCACTGCTGTGCACATACAATTCTGGTTGCGGTTAGTATATGTAAAACCATATATATAGTCCTTTTATCATATTTTTCCGGTATAATGTCCAACAAAGATATCTCTGGTTTCAAATCTATGTTCTGCTTTATCATTTTTTCCAACCAAGTATGTATTTTCATCCAATTTTTATATTTAAGCTTTTTGGCATGTCCACCACATTACCCCACTTTTGAAAGAGACTCCCTTAGGGCAGAGTCTTCTGGTTCAGATCCCCATTTTTTTATGACCCCACCCCCCCACCCCGAAAGAAAATTACCTAGGGGAGTAACTTTTATTTCAGGCATCTTGGAAGGAAGGTGGCTTCCCAAGTATCTGCAGCGATCACCGTCTCGGCATTACTGGCAAGCTTGACCAAAATTTCCTAGAGAGAAGAGAAAGACGGTGCTGAGCTACAGAAACAAGGGAAAAAATGAACACTTTTATTCTTTAACAGGGTGGGTTTGATTTAAATCACGGTTTAAAATCATGATTTCAATCACTAGTAAAAAGGCTTGATTTTAAATCAGCTCGGTTAATTTAAATCATATTTCAATCACTAGTAAAAAGGCTTGATTTTAAATCAGCTCGGGTAATTTAAATCATGATTTCAATCACCAGTAAAAAAAAAAAAAGCTTGATTTTAAATCAGCTCGGCTAATTTAAATCATGATTTCAATCACCAGTAAAAAGGCTTGATTTTAAATCAGCTCGGCTAATTTAAATCATGATTTCAATCACCAGTAAAAAGGCTTGATTTTAAATCAGCTCGGGTAATTTAAATCATGATTTCAATCACCAGTAAAAAGGCTTGATTTTAAATCAGCTCGGGTAATTTAAATCATGATTTCAATCACCAGTAAAAAGGCTTGATTTTAAATCAGCTCGGCTAATTTCAATCATGATTTCAATCACTAGTAAAAAAAAAGGCTTGATTTAAAATCAACTCAATTGAAATCATAATTTTTAGAAAGCAACTGTCCTCTCTGTCCCACAGCGGCTCCTCCTCTGACTGTTGACTCACCAACAGTCCCAATATTGCAGAATAGACAAGACAGCCTCCTGCTCCATAACTAAACTCAGTTTCATGCTGAATAAACTAAATTATAGAATACAGAATAAGAGAGTTGGAAGGGACCTTGGAGGTCTTCTAGTCCAACCCCCCCTGCTTAGGCAGGAAACCCTATACCGTTTCAGACAAAGGGTCATCCAACATCTTCTTAAAATCGTCCAGTGTTGGAGCATTCACAACTTCTGGATTATGAATGTTAATTTGAATGCACCTTAAATGTAAAACTATCTTTAGGTAGATTTTTTTTTTCTCCAAAAGCATTTTATTGAAATTAATTTGATAAAAATATTTTTAAAAATCCGATTTAAAAAACAAACAAACATCGATTTTTATCCACCCTGCTTTGTAATAAAGGCCAGAGAGGCCAAGGACCCATGCTCCACGTCTGGACTACAGTTCCCATCGCCCCCCGGGGTTGCATGGCGATGCAGGCGGACGCAGGTCCTAAAAAGTGGTGGTGGTGGGGGGACCCCCATTGTTCAACACCTGCCCCAAGCAGCCCGGGGATGATGGGAACTGTGGTCCAATCTGCAAAAAGGGTCTTTGCAACCACCTTCCCCGGTACTCGCCTGACTCCGGGGCCCATCGCGCGCAAGACAGCCCCCCCACCAAAACACCCTGGAGTTTCGCGCGTGCGCAACAGGACCTCCTTTGGTATATAATAGATAAACGAAAAGGGTAGATTGTCCCACGGAGCTTTTTCTTCCGGGTACAAAATGAAAAAAAGAGCAGCAAAGGGATATAATAGAATAAAGAATTAGAATAGAATGCAGAATGGAAAGGATAGGATATAGGAATAGAACATAAAATAGAATAGAATGCAGAATAGAATAGAAAATAGGAATAGAATAGAAAGAATAGGAAATAGAATAGAAAAGAATAGAAAATAGAATAGAAAATAAAATAGAAAATAGAATAAAATAGCATAAAATATAAAATAGAAGAGACTGCAGAATAAAAAACAGGAATAGAATAGAACAGAATAGAAAATAGAATACAATAGAAAATAGAATATAAAATAGTATAGAATATAAAAGAATAAAATAGCATAGAATATAAAATAGAATAAAATAGCATAGAATATAAAATAGAATAGAATGCAGAATATAAAACAGGAATAGAATAGAATATAAAATAGAATAGAAAACAGGAATAGAATAATATAGAATAGAATATAAAATAGAATAAAATAGCATAGAATATAAAATAGAATGCAGAATAGAATAGAATATAAAATAGAATAGAATAACATAAAATAGATAAAATAGAATATAAAATAGAATAAAATAGCATAGAATATAAAATAGAATAGAATGCAGAATAGAAAACAGGAATAGAATAGAATATAAAATAGAATAACATAGAATAGAATATAAAATAGAATAGAATGCAGAATAGAAAATAGGAATACAATAGAAATAGAATAGAAATAGAATAAATGGCTTCACTCCCTCTTCCCAGGTAATTCGTTATTCAACCCTAAAACTCGAGTCATAAAACTGAAGTCAAATGAATAATAATCCAAGCAGAGGGCAATCTATTTCATTTTATTTTAAAAATTAATTAGTAATTTCTAAGGAAAAGAGCCCGCTGAAGAGGCTGCGCATGCGTGCTGCAGACCTGCCTTCCCGGAAGCGCGCGCCGTCTTTCCCGAGCCCGTTTCTGAAGCCCTCATTGGCCGGCAGCGGCAAAAAAAAAAAAGAGCCAGCCCAGCGGGAAGCCTATTGGCTTAGCCGAGAGAAGCGGGCGGGTCGCGCGGGTACGAGCAGGGCCCTTATTGGCGGATCTGAGGAAAGGGGGCCGGCCGAAGAAGGGAAAGGACGAAGGGGGTTGCTAAGGTGAGTGAAAGCGCCGGGCGGGGAAGGGAGGAGGGGAGGGAAACCCCCTGGGGGGAGGAAGATGAAGTCCTTCCCCTTACAAGGCTGGGCGGGGCTAAACCTTGGGAGTGGGAGCCTGGGGGTGGGGTGGGGTGGGGGGTAGAGACCTAGAGAGTTGGGAGTGGGGGGCTTCTGCAGCCATGGTCAGGAATGGGGTAAAGGATTGGACTAGATGACCTCCAAGATCCCTTCCAACTCTTGTTAATCTGTATCTGGGAAGTTGCCCACGCAACACTGAATAATAAACACAGTGATTACAAGATGGTTATAATAATGATAATGATAATAATAACAATAATAATAGGCTTCCTTCTGCCCCATCCCTCAATCCTAGATTAACAGTGGGAAGGGACCTTAAAGATCATCTAGTCCAACCCCACTGCCCAAGCAGGAGACCCTGCACCATTTCTGAAAAATGGCCGTCCAGTCTCTTCTTGAACGCTTTAGCCCAAATTTAACAGGCTTCAGCCCAGATTTAAAAGATCAACAAGAGTTGGAAGGGACCTTTGGAGGTCATCTAGTCCAACCCCCTCCCAAGCAGGAGACCCTGCACCATTTCTGAAAAAATGGCAGTCCAGTCTCTTCTTGAAAGCTTCCAGGGATGAAGCTCCCACAAGCGGTGCTGAAGGAGGCAAGCTTACCACCATCCCTTTAGCGGGCGAAGTTTCACGAGGCTGATTTTAAAAAAACGGCTTGCACTTAACGGTTCCTCACACTTATGACTGTGGTAGCATCCCAGCACTCACGCGATCAAATCCGCGTACTTGGCCGAGAGTCTCAAGCGATGAAGCTCCCCCACAACTAGACGGAAGTTTCTGGATTCGAAACAAGCCAGGAATTTTGAGTTCTTGGCATGCTTCCCCCCCTCCCACCTTATGAACAATTTAGTATTGGAGACTCTGGTACAGTTAAGCCCAAATGATAGGTTTATTGTTATTGTAGTTGCCCGCTGATTGTTCCGAGCAGAACCAGGTCTCGGGTGGAATTTGGAATTTGCAGTATTTCTGGTTTCCTTTTTTAAACATTAATTGGAAAAGGACAGGAGGAGGCGAATGAAAAGTCCCCCCATCCGGATTCATCCCGCAGGGTCCATGGATCGGCTGGGATCAGGCCAGGATCACATCGGGATCTTCCCCCTGTTTTAAAACCATCCTGGCCTTGAATCTTAAATGCTTAGCACACATGGACAAAGTGGGCAAAGTGGGCAAAGTGGTGGTTGCCTTGGGACGGACACACAAACACACAAACACACCCAGCAAAGCTTCACTGGTTTTAATTGGGGCTAACTGGAGCAGGGAGGAGGGTGGATTAAAATTTAACCCGATCCCTTGGATCTAGCTGCCTGCCTGCCAAGCTAACCCAGACTTAAAACCAACTGATGTATTTGACACTGAATGAGACTCAGGAAAAAGCACTGATTCATAGACAGTTAGTTCTTGACTTACAACCCTTCGTTGAACGACCAGTCAGAGTTACGGCGACTCGGGGAAAAAATGGGACTTAATGTTTCACACTTACGACCGTTGCGGCATCACCGCCGTCATGGGACCCAAATTTGGACGCTTGGCACCTGACATGGTATTTATGATGCCTGCAATGTCCCCGGGGGTCGACGTGATCTGCTTTTGCGACCTTCGGGCAAGCAAAGTCAGTGGGGGGGAAGCCAAGTTCGCTTAACGACCGTGGGACGAACTTAACGTCTGCAGGGATTCCTTGAATGAAACGGAGCTCAGCTCATTTAACCGCTCACTTGCTTAGCGGTGGGAATCCTGGGCTTCGTTGTGGCTGTAAGTTGAGGACTATCTATTCGGAGGGAGGACTTTTTTTCCCCAAGCAATTCCTTCAAAGGAATTTGAAGGGGGAAAAACAAGTTAGACCAGTTCAACCTGCTAAACGCCTATGGGTCATTCTTCCCCTGCCTCCCACCCGCCCACTCACTCACTCACCTCCCCCCCCCCAAAAAAACCAAACCCATCCTTTTGTCCTGGATGTTTGGACAGCTTGACATAAAAAGCTCGGGATCGTCCTCCCGTCGCCACACCCTTCTCGGTGACGGGTTCAGGATTTCGTTTCGCTTTCACCGGAGCGCCAGGCGCCAGTTTCCGACTCTCTCAAGTTATAACAGAACGCTCTTCTATGAGGCTGTGAGCACTCCAACACTGGACATTTTGAAGAAGAGATTGGGCCACCTTTTGTTCTGAAGCGGTGTAGGGTTTCCTGCCTAAGCAGGTGGGGGCGGGGGCGGGGGGTTGGACTAGAAGACCTCTAAGGTCCCATCCGACTCTGTCCTTCTGTTCTATTCTACCTGGGAAGGTTCCCCTGAGGCTCTCTTTTTTTCCACCTGCCCCGGAGTCTCTTCCTCAGTTTCCCAAGCGTCACACCATGGCTGACGGCGAGGATATTCATGGCTTGAAAAGCGTGCTGGTCATGTTCCAGAGCTGCCTGAACGGCGAGGAAGAAATCCTGATGGACCCGTATTTAGGAGGCTGGAAAGGCCTCGTCAGGTAAAGCTTCATCTCCTGCTTCGATCTAGGCTCGGAATCAGAAGCTGGGTTAGAAAGAAGATGGAAATTGTGGGATTAGAATACATTTAAAGCAGGGCTGTCCAAATTTGGGGACTTTTAAAGACTTGTGGACTTCAACTCCACAAGTTGAAGTCCACAAGTCTTAAAAGTTCCCAAATTTGGACACCCCTGATTGAGAGATACTGCCAAAGAGAAGGAAGCTGTTTTCTGTAGGATAGGCTCAATATTATCTGGGGGAAGGGGTGGGGTGGCATTTGAGGAAACCCGGAGTTGAATTAGGCTGGAAGGAAGGAAGTCACCACTGCTGACCCAATTAAAAATGGGTTTGAACCTCAACTTTGGGATTCCGGGATCTTCCGTTTATACGGTGGCTCAGTGGCTAAGATGCTGAGCTTGTGGATCAGAAAGGTGGGCAGTTTGACGGTTGAAAGATTAATAGTAATTAATGAATAGGCTTATATGCCACCCCATAGCGCTTTTCAGCACTCTCTAGGCAGTTTACAATGTAGGCATTATTTGCATAGAGCCCCCAACAATCTGGAAATGGTTTAGAGCAGGAGTCAGCAAACTGCGGCTCTGGAGCCGCATGTGGCTCTTTCCTCCCTCTGCTGCGGCTCCATCACTGGTCGGCGCCACAATTTTGAGAGGAGCTTCCAGAGCAGGGGGGAGGGGGAGAGAAGCACAGTGCGCCAGGAGAAGACTCTATGGCAAGGGGAGGGTTTTCCGGTTGTCTCCACAATTGATAGGGCTTCCGGTTATGACAAGTGGAGGAAAAAGTACGCCGCGCTAGGAGGAGACTCTATGGTGGGGGAACTGAACTTCCGGTCAGCAGCTCCAGAATTGAACAGGGGGCTTCCGGTTAGGACCTTTGTGGCTCTTTGAGTGTTTAAGGTCGCCGACCCCTGGTCTAGGAACTCCTTTTTGAGCAGGGGGTTGGACTAGAAGACCTCCGAGGTCCCTTCCAACTCTGTTATTCTGTATCTATCATTCTGCATCCAGCTCCTCATTTTACCGACCTTGGAAAGATCGAAGACTTGAGCCAACTTCAGGATCGGACTGCAGGCAGTGGGCACACTTTGCTGCAATACTGCATTTAACCACTGTCTATGTCCAGTAGACAGGGACACGGGTGGCTCAGCAGCTAAGACGCTGACCTTGTCAATCATTAAAGGTCGGAAGTTCAGCGGTTCAAATCCCTAGCGCCGCCTAACGGGATGAGGTCCCATGATTTGTCCCAGCTTCTGCCAACCTAGCAGTTCGAAAGCACGTAAAAATGCAAGTAGAAAAATAGGGACCATCTTCGGTGGGAAGGGAACAGCGTTCCGTGCGCCTTTGGGAGTTGAGTCATGCCAGCCACATGACCACGGAGACGTCTTCGGACAGCGCTGGCTCTTGGGCTTTGAAACGGAGATGAGCACCGCCCCCTAGAGTTGGGAACAAGTAGCACATATGTGCGAGGTGTTGACAAAATCTGGAAGGCAGCATCCATTCCCATTACTTTATCATGACATCTTTTTCTTCTTTTTTTTTAAAGAGTTTTATTATTTTTCAATTACAAACATAAACATTCCGTCTTTCCTTCTGCAGTGTGTCGTCTGGGTACAAAAATCTCTGTGCAACATCGTTCCTCCTTTGCAATATCTTTCACATTCATATTAATATTACTTCCCTAAGTTTAGTATGATAATATATCAAGCATTTAAACATGATAAAACTCCATTTTTCTTCTTACTATCTTCTAGAAATAATATATCAACGTTAAACATCATTATTCTTATCAGACACACCCTAACCATTTTATATCTTTATCGAAGTGTATTGTCAATTTATTTTTTAGCTTTCTTCATTTCCAAACTCCTTTTTTTTTTCTCCAACCATTGGTAAAATACTTCCCCAATCGTATAAGATTCAGTTTCCTCTTTCTCTTTAATTGCTTGTGTTAGTCTATTCATTTCTGCACATTCTAATGTTCTCCTTTTTTCTCTTTCTTCCTGGAGGTTTCTAAACACAATGGGGCCAATCTTCTCCTTCATCTCCAAAGACGCCGTGACCAAAATCCAGATCATGGAGAACTTCCGTTGCAGTGAGCGGCGGGAGGACTACATCACCCTCCAAGCTATGGTGAATTATGAGCTGGCCAACCAGCTGGTGGATTTGAGGGAGCCTGGCAACTACCCTGCCTCAGGCTGCCGAACTATCCTTCGCCTCCACCGGGCCCTGCGCTGGCTGCACCTGTTTCTGGAGGGCCTGAGGACTAGCAGCCCCGGTGCCAAGACCTCGACGTTGTGCACGGATTCCTACAACGCCTCGCTGGCCAACTACCACCCCTGGATCATCCGCAAAGCAGCCACCATGGCCTTCTACGCCTTGCCCACCCGCGACGCCTTCCTGGAAAACATGCGGGTGGGCAGCACCGAGGCGGCCATTGAGATGCTGGGCGAGGCTCTGCCTTACATCAGCAAGGTCTACGAGATCACGGAGAGCCTCTACACGGAGCACAAGCTGCTCGACCTCCCCTGAGGGGGGACCGGAGCTGAGCCGAGAGCCGGAGGGGCTCTCCCTGCGGCTGCAGCCCCCAGATCTCCTCGACAAATCATCTCCTGCTCTTATCAATCAGGTTTCTTCTTGGAAAGCTACGAGGCCTTCAAGCCATCCCTCTGTTTGGGGTTCTAGCACTGAAGATATAAAGCCTTTATGCCGTTTCCCCAATCAGAAAGCTGTGTTCCTGCCCCTTTTCCTCCTCCCAAAAGCTTTGATCCAGAAAGGCATCCAGTCCTTGATTTCTTTTTCTTTCTTTCTTTCTTTCTTTCTTTCTTTTTCTTCCTTTCTTTCTTTCCTTCTCTTTCCTTTCTTTTTCTTTCTTTCTTTCCTTCTCTTTTCTAGATCTAGTGCCAGGTTTGTGGTCCTTCCTCCCTCTCTTTTTTCCTTCCCTTTCTCCCTCTCTTATCTTGCTTTCTTTCTCCCTTCCCTCCCTTTTTCTCCCATCCCTCCCTCCTTCTTTCTCTTTCTTTCTTTCTTTCTTTTCTTTCTTTCTCTTCCTTCCTTTTCTTTCCTCGCTTCCTCCTGCAGCCCGCCATTGCAGCCAACTCCTTCCCGACTTGACGCACAACTTTGGAACCGTGGCAAGGTTTCCCTTTCTGCTCTGTCAATCAATCAATCAAATCACTCATTCACTCAATCAAAATGCCAGAGATGGCATCGCATGAAAATGCAGCTTTATCCCCATCCAATTAACCTTGGGGAAAAAAGGGGCTTTAATAGCGCAGGTAGAAACAGAGTGGGAGAAGTTACTGAGGTGTGAAGGGGACACGTGAGCTGAAGAACTCGCCTTGGCTGGGCCACCCCCTCCCCAGCCACAATCAAGCATGTGATTGGGGGGGGGTCTGACACCAAGAAATGCTGTGCCTTTGACAAGGGTTTGTCTCTAACAGTTAGAGAGCTGGGGAAATACGGATGCTTTAGACTATCGTGAAATCGCTTAAAGCAGTGGTCTCCAACCTTGGCAACTTTAAGACCTGTGGATTTCAACTCCACAGTTGAAAGTCCACAAGTCTTAAAGTTGCCAAGGTTGGAAACCACTGGCTTAAAGCAATGAATCCCTCCTCCTGATCCTTATCTGCTCATCCCAGGGATGGAAAGGATGCTGGGAGTTCTAGTTCAACCACACCCCGAAAGCAGTTTTAAGAACAGAATTGTGCTTGAGGAAGAAATGCCCCATCAAATCTCACACCTGATCCTCTTGCTCAATCTACAGCAGGAGGAGGAGGAGGTGGCCGAAACCCTGTGAAAAAAATCTTCTCTTCAAGGCTGGGAATTTATCTTAAACCTCTTAACGACTCTTTGTCAAGGATAGATGTGGAAAAGGATCCTGGGATTATCCATAGGCTGGTTGTTTAGCAGTTGGACCATCGCTCAGCCACTGGAAAGCACGCAATTAAGACAATCCCCTTGATCAGCCCTGACAATGTCCCTCGGAAACGCCTTTTTCTGCTTCCATCACCACCACCACCATCCTCCTCCTTTTCACGTCGGTCTCCTAACACTTCTTTGCACACCTCTAACCTTTCTCACGCTTACCTCGGCCGTGCACTTAAGTCTTGAGGGCTGGGCTCTCACAAAAGCTCCCTACGCAAAGCCATTGGCTCTGAAAGAGACTCCCAGCCAAGCGAGACAATCAAAACCCTTCTTAAGGGCTTCACCCTTTTTCCCTTGGCAGATGGATTATTGGGCACGCTGTGTCCCGCACCCCACCCCAAAAAACCAACTCATGCCATTCAAGCGGCGGGACACCTGTGCCAAGAGACGAAAAAGACAGACTTCCTGTATTATGGGCCAAAAAAGAAAGCAGAACAAGAATCCGCCAGTGACTTGACATTTTTCATTTCCTTACACATCTGGTAAAGCCCATCTCCATATTTATTGCCGATCCTTGCAACTTTAGCTAGCACGTTGAGGAGGCTGGGGCAACAACTGCTAAGCTAACATTAATCTTTGAAGTAATCCACACATTTTTAAAAGCCAAGGCAGTATTTAAAGCCAGGATTCCTTCCTTTGCAACTGCACTTCTCTTACTTTACGCTGCCGCTTCTTCCGGTTGTGGGAGTGAGCTTAGGCTCACCCCTAACCTTGGTTTCGGCGGGGACGCTGAGAAACCCTTCTTCGTCCCCCTTCCCGATTACGGCCTGAATCTCTGCCTGCGATGATTATTTTTATTTTAAGGGGAAGTAGCAAGCCTCTTCGACGCCATGACAAAACACGAACGTTCGGCAGAGATTCAGGCCGTCCCATACCTCCAATACGAAGACAATCCAACAACGAATTTGTTTATGTGTGTGTGTTTTCAAAGTGGGATTATTATTATTGTTATTGTCACAGTGTTTTGGGAAAGATTCCCTGTTGTATTTCTTTCTTCCTTGGTGCTGGTGTGTTTACGGTCTATTTTTTAAAAAATATTTTCTACCTCCAGTCTGTTTAAATTACAAGTGCTTTTGTTTTGGGGTGCCCCATAAGGAGGTTTGCCCCTTTGAGCCTGGATGTATCCTATCTTGTCCTTACCGCTTGTGTCGCTCGGCCTGAAATAAACGTCCCTACTGCAGCTCGAAACAGATGTGTTCTTTTTCTGGAGTTGCGGCAGCCGGAAGGTGGTAGGAAACAAAATTAGGGGGGGGGAGGCTGCTTCTCTCCATCTTCACCCCACATCCCACCACTTTCCTAGTCTTTTGGAAGATGAGCAGACTTGCCTGTCCCATTCCAAGCAGTTTAGATCTGAAGAAGCCTCACATTGTCAGCCTGGGGGGAGATCAGTGGTGGGTTTCAAAATATTTAGAACCTCTTCTGTAGGTGTGGTCTGCTTTGTGGGAGTGGCTTGCCAGTCATGTGACTGGGCGGGCGTGGCCAACTTGTAAAATGTGGTGAAACTCACTTAACAACACTCTTGCCTAGCAACCAAAATGTTGGCTCAGGAACTCTGGCATTGAAGTGTGCAAATCTTAAAGCTGTCAAGTTACAAGACCCTGGCACCCCTAACCCTTTAGAAAAAAAAAACCTCAGGGGTGTTCAAACTTGACAGCTTTAAGACTTGTGGACTTCAACGCCCAGAATGCCTCCTCCAGTCATGTTGGCTCAGGAACTCTGGCATTGAAGTGTGCAAGTCTTAAAGCTGTCAAGTTACAAGACCCTGGCACCCCTAACCCTTTAGGAAAAAAAAAACCCAGGGGTGTTCAAACTTGGCAGCTTTAAGACTTGTGGACTTCAACTCCCAGAATTCCTCCTCTCGCTCTTCATCTTGATGATGTGCGGACGGGCGGAGGGAGGGAGCTGGAACCAGTTCTAAACGGCACTGTGGATTTGTGGAACCTTCTTCTATAGAAGAGGTTAGAACTGGTAGGAACCCACCCCTGGGGGAGATGGAGAGGGAGTGGAAATACCAGCCAAATCCCCTGGACCATGGACAAGGCGAGCGCAAAATATGATATTAGGGACACAAATTTAAGCCTTTCATCATTTGATGCATGCTTGACATCACGACATTATTAGCAAGATCCAGATGTTTTGGAGTTTGGGGACTCTGATAATTGCTCTATAGCCATGATAGTGAACCTCTCTGCGGGCACATGCACTGTCGCCAGCTGCTCTTCTGGTTTCCAGCAAGCTGGTCTGCGCAGGCACCAGAGTGCCAGGAAACAGCCAAAAAACAGGCTGTTTTCAGGCCATTTTGGTCCGAAAAAAACAGCTGGAAAAATGGCCTGAAAAACAGCCCAAATAACGGCCTGAAAAATGCACATGTGCAGCAGGCAGCTAGTTTTTGAGTTTTCAGCGCTTATGTCCTATGGGAGGGGCCAATCACCTCCAAGCCTTACTCCCAAGTCGTCCCTTCTGTCTTAACTGCTCTTGCCCTCTGGCAGCTGTGTGCATGCGCCAGGGGTGGGTTCCTGCCAGTTCTAACCTCTTCTATAGAAGAAGGTTCCACAAATCTATAGTGCCATTTAGAACCGGTTCCAACTCCCTCCCCCCCGCCCGCCCGCACATCATCAAGATGAAGAGCGAGAGGAGGAATTCTGGGAATTGAAATCCACAAGTCTTAAAGCTGTCAAGTTTGAATACCCCTGGGATTTTTTTTCTAAAGGATTAGGGGTGCAAGGGTCTTGTAACTTGACAGCTTTAAGATTTGCATACTTCAATGCCAGAGTTCCTGAGCCAACATGACAGGAGGAGGAATTCTGGGAGTTGAAGTCCACAAGTCTTAAAGCTGTCAAGTTTGAACACCCCTGGGGTTTTTTTTCCTAAAGGGTTTGGGGTGCAAGCGTCTTGTAACTTGACAGCTTTAAGACTTGCGTGCTTCAAATGCCAGAGTTTTTGAGCCAACATTTTGGTTGCTAAGCAAGAGCGTTGTTAAGTGAGTTTCACCACATTTTACAAGTTGGCCCACCCAGTCACATGACTGACAAGCCGCTCCCACTCGGTCACATGGCCAGCAAGCCACTCCCACCCAGTCACATGGCCAATCACGCACTCCCACAAAGCAGGCCACATCTACAGAAGAGATTCTAAAAAATTTTGAAACCCAACACTGGCATGCGCCCACTGGAAACAGGGGGAGCCTGTTCCTCTCCCTCACTGCTGTCCAAATCTGGAGGCTCTGGAAGCAGCACATAACTCCCAGATGGCCCTGGACCCCTCTCTGCCTCCAACGCAGAGCCCTCGTCCGAGCCTTCCCCAGACTCCAAGACTGGCCCACGTTCCTCCCCAACCTCCTCGCTGTCCGACTCTGCTGCCAGCTCCGTCGGACTACAACAGGAGTTGCATGCCAATCATGGAACAAGCCAATAAAAGACAGAGACAAAAAGAAATATATATATATATATATATAATATCTCGGAATAAAATGTTGCCACCACCAATGAAGAAAAATCACGAAAGTGCATTTGTCACATAAAAGTAAAAGCTTCTTTTAGAGTTTAAAATAGCATTTACACGTAAGCAGCTATATATTAACTATACAAACAACTGGAGTTTTTCATACAATATCTACAAAGAAGCCCTCCCCAAAATTCAGAAAAAAAAGAAAGATGATATTAGAAATAAGGGGAGTGGGCCATTCACGCATCATTGAGGATACAATCTTGGGTACTATGACCCAATGCTAAGATACTTTAGAGAATTGGTGGGCAGGGATTTCATTTCCTGCTTTTAATCTCATTTACTTCCATTTTTTTTCTCCCTCTACTGTACATAAAAAGTCTGTATGCGTCATTCTAATCCCCGATTAGAATTAAGATCTTCCTTTGACATTATTCCTTACTGTCCAGTAAAATGCAACTTTAAAGGGGAAGAAGCAGCTAACTCAAAATAATCCGGTTTAAATTTTTTTCTCCAGGCCCAAAACGGGCTCGCTAGTTGGCAACAGAAAGGATGAACGGGAGCAGTTAACAGTAAGAGGGACCTTGGAGGTCATCTAGCCCAACCCCTTGCTCAAGTAGGAAACCCTACAACATTGAAGTTGTTAACATTTAAGTAAGGAAAACCGATGGAACAGGACCTAGGCATTCGAAACAATGTCGAACCTTTCTGATCGACAAGCTCGGCGTCTTGTCCATTAAAGGCAGACAGAAGACCACGCCCACAAAATATGGCTGTCTTATCCCACCCCAACTAGGGGTAAAACATTTTGAGAGTTAGGGATCCCTCTGAAACAGAAAAGGAAAATGTGTCAAGAGATTTTAAAGGGGGAAATGCATCTTTTCCAAACTGAGTCCGAATCAATAGGCTGAAAACATGCTTGCTTCAGTGAATTCATGAGGACTAGCTTCTCTGCACGATTATATTGGATTGTGCCAGCCCAGCAAGATAAACCAGCCATGTGGGAACCACAATACAATTTCTTCAAAGAGAGACATTGGCTAGAGTTTGACATTAGCTGTTAAAATCCAAAAAAAATAACAGCCAGTCAGCCAAGGGGACATGTTTCATCTTCACTACCATAGAGGATTATAAAGAGAGAGAAAACATGTGTGTGTGTGTGAGAGAGAGAGGGGGGGGGGGCAGAGACAGAGACAGACAGACAGAGGCAGACACAGAGAGAGAGACACACACAGAGACACAGAGAGAGAGAGATGGAGACAGAGAGACAAAGACAGAGACAGACAGAGACAGACAGAGAGAGGCAGAGACAGACAGAGAGAGACAGAAGAGAGAGAGAGAGACAGAGAGACACAGAGACAGACAGACAAGCAGAGACAGGCAGAGAGAGACAGAGAGACAGAGAGAAGAAAGGAGAGAGACAGGCAGACAGACAGACAGACACACACAGAGAGAGAAAGAAAGAAAGACAAAGAGAAAGGAAGGAAGGAAGGAAGAAAGAAAGACAGAGATAAAGGAAGGAAGAAAGAAAAACAGAGAGAAAGGAAGGAAGGAAGGAAGAAAGAAAGAAAGAAAGAAGCAAGCAACTTGGGTCAGCAGTTGGGAACAGATTCCCTAGCTATCCTTGAAGGATCTCCTTTGATTACCAGATCTGGAAAATTCACCAAGACTCAACTGCCTGCCTTTGGATATATATGTGTGTGTGTGATTGAAGAGCTGCCTTCACCAGGTTGGTGCCCCCTAAGTCCCATCATCCCCATCCAGCAAAAGGAACACCCGTGGGAAGTTTCTGCCACGTTCATGCAGGGCAGAAAGCTGCCTGCTGCTGTGTTGGCATCACACTCCCGTATCCAATGGTCAAAGTTGGAGGGAGGCACGGAATGGAGCCCCCTTAGGGGGAGGGCACAAGAGGGCTGGCTGGCATCTGGAATTCTGTAACAAGACTCATTCAATTTTCCTCAAATCATCCTGGAAGTTTTTCTTTCTTTCTTTCTTTCTTTCTTTCTTTCTTTCTTTCTTTCTTTCTTTCTTTCTTTCTTTCTTTCTTTCTCTCTCTCTCTCTCTCTCTCTCTCCCTCCCTCCCTCCCTCCCTCCCTCCTTCTCTGCCTTTTCACCATTTCCCCCAAAGATCAATCATGTCATAATAACGTCATAGCGATCGCCTTCGTCCCTTTGTGTGATGCCTTCCCCCTTCCTACACGCCTCCCCCTTCTTTCCTTCCTACTTTGATTGGCCTTTCAGAAAACCAGGATCAATGCACTCCCCCCCCCTCAATGAAATTAAGGGTGGGGGAACATAAATAAACTACAAACTCTATCGAAATGCAAACACAGCCATCGAAGTGTAAAGTTGGGGGAAAGGCAGAATTTTCCTAATGTCAACAAAACCATGCACTTCCTTGCCATCCCGCTTGGAAACCTGGGTAGTGCGTGTGTGTGTGTTTGTGTGTTGTTGTACTGTTTGCAACGCACAACACAGGTGTTAAAGGAAAGGATCTCACTGGGGCCAAATCTTCTCTGAAAACAGGAGCATCCACCCCACCCCCAAAAGATGCTTTTCCAAATGGACCATTTAGCTAGCCGAACAGCCAGACAATAACAAAAGTTGGAAGGGACCTTGGAGGTCTTCTAGTTCAACCCCTTGCTCAAGTGGGAAACCCAACAGCATTGAAGTTGTTAACATTTAAGTAAGGAAAACCTACAACCGGTGGAACAGAAGTTTCCTTCGGAAGTTGTGGGGGCTTCATCCCTGGAAGCTTTCAAGAAGAAATTGGACTGCCATTTGTCAGGAATGGTGTAGGGTCTCCTGCTTGAGCGGGGGGTTGGACTAGATGACCTACAAGATCCCTTCCCACTCTGCTCATCTGTTAAATTTCAGACAGATGAAATTTTAAAAACCCCAACCAAAGGGGAGTTTAATTATGCCGTAAGGAAGGGTTTGTCCAGTCTTAAAAAGGAAAGAAAAAATGTGAGAAAGAAAAGGAAAGAAAAAAGGAGAGAAAAGACACAATTTAGGGTGTGTGACCGACAAAGGCAGCAATCTTCTCTATCTGGAGCAAGGAGAGGGATGGATGGAACACCACTTGGCAATCATTGCCTTGCTGGAGTGCCTGCTGAAACCCTTACAACCACCAGAATCTTCTTTCAAGGTGTAAAATAGGCAACCTATCATGGTTTCAGAGGAGAAATTGATCCCGTTGAGTTTCTCAAAAAAAAAAAACACCACGGTTTTCCCTTCTTAAGGGGAAAGGCTGAGCAGGTAACAAAGAAAACCCTGAATGAAAATTAGCCCAAAGGAAGTAGGAAACAGGCCTACAGATAGATAATTCACCCATCGTTGCAACGGGGTTTTAAAAAAATGAACCCAGACACATCCAATGTCATCGCCCCACTGTCAGTTGTGCTGTCTTCACCAAAGCAAATCCTCCTCGTTGTAAGTTTTTATTTCCCCCAAGGCTGGAAAGAAAGGAATAGATTTTTAAAGGTGCAAAATACGCAGGACCGGAAAATTGCCGTGTTGCTTTTGTTTCCTCTTTTTTTTTCGTTGTTTCGTTTGAAACTAGGATATAAAATGATGATCCCTTGGTTAAGCCAAGGAGAAAAGAGTAAAATTGGACTGAGAAAAAAGTGCCAGGCATAACAAAGCTCGTTGGAGAGATAATCTGGAGAGAACATCTGCCAATCACATTCAGAAAAAAAAAACGGAAGGGAAGAAGAGGGGGGAAAAGGAGGGGAAGGACAAAATATAGCCCGATTGGCGGATTTAACATCCTGGAATCGCTTTTGCCTCCGTTGGCTGGCAAAACACAATCAAGAGTCAGAAGGGTGTGACATGCAAAAGATTGTCAAGGTGGAGGGGGGGCAGGGTGAGTGGGAAGGGTGTGGGGGGTGGGCGTCGCTCTCTTTCCCCGTTGCTTTGAACAAAAAAGGGGGCCCTGGGCCCAGTCTGTTGACAGGACAAGAACCCTTCTGCACGGACTCCGGAAAGAAGGCACTTCTGTTCACATGATGTCCACAAAGAATTCGCATGGGTTCCCCATGGCTTTCTGGAAGGACTGGCGGCTCCCGGTCAGTTCGGGAGGGATGGAGCTAAGTTCCCGCACGGGGGGACCTCCGGGGGGCCCGCTGATGGCGTAGAGTTTGCCTCCCAGCTTGGGGAAGTGCCCCAGGGAAGGCAGCCCGCCCGGAGGGCCATACGAGTGGTGGCTGCGTGGACTTCTCTCGCTGAGGGTGGCCGAGACGTGGCTGCGGTGGCTAAGTTGGCTGGGGGGCCGCTCGTGCCGCAGGACGCTCCCCCCACCCCTGCTCCAGGTGGCTGGGTCCGACCCGCCGCTGCTGCTGCCACCGCCTGCTGACTTGCGGTCCTTCTCCCGCCGCCGGCTGTTCTCGCTGTTGCTTCGGTTCGAGCCGCTACTTTTGCTTCCTGGAAGGGAGGGGGGTGGACGAGGAAGAGGAGAGGGAGCGGGATTAGGCCCAGAGGTCAAAGAAGGCGGTTGGCATTTGCCTGCCCGTTGGACGATGGGAGTCACGGAAAAAGTCACTGGGGGTGATGATGAAGCAGAGCCGGCGGGATGACAGCGGATGAAAAAGGAGGATGCGGAAGCATGCGGGAAAGCGAAGCAAAGCGGGAGTGTACGATTTTGATGTTTGGTTTGAAGGGATGAAAGCAAATCACATTAGTGGGACAGAAGAAGAGACACCTTGGAAACTGAATGTCGGGATAAGGTCCTGTGCAAATAGGGAGTCCCTGCTGGGCTCCAAAATCCCAGGTTTGGGGGAGATTAGGTTTACAGAGGAAGAGATCTTGTAACAGTGTTGTAGTGTTGACTACCCTCCAGCTGTTTTCGGCCCTCGCAAGTAAAATATCCTATTCTTTTTCAATAGCTACCCTGCTCTCACAAGTTTGGGGGTGTGGTTGTCTGTCCCTTTGTTGTTGTTGTTGTTTTGAAAAATAGGCCTGTGCTTCTGTATGTTTGGGCATCGGAGGTGGGATTCAGCCGGTTCGGGTGTACTGGTAGCTCCGAAGATCAGCTGAGAGAACAAGTGGCTTCTTGTAGAAACCGCCTCTTTCTGAGCTCAGAACTTCCCATGGTGTAGAAATGTCCACCAAAATTGAGGTGTGATTTAAAATTGCCGACTAGTGACTTCAGGATAATTCCCGCTGCAACCGAGATCGGTTTCTTTGCCTCTCCGGGAATTCTGTGAACGGTTAAGGCCAGGGCATACGGTGCTTTTTTAAAAAATACAGGTGGTTGTTGTTTTTTAATTCAAGGACTTAGCTGCGGAAGTGGGGAGGAACAAGTTTAAAATTCCAGAGGAGGGAAAGAAAAGACATGAGAATCTATATGGACTGAAAATGGGGTTCGGAAGGGAGGAAAAAATATGCTTACCAATCCTTTATGAATCCTTCAATCTAAGGCTTGCGCGGGATAAAACAAGGAAAGAGCAATTACCGAAAGCAACATCCCTTATCCGAAAGGAATGGCACAGCAACAACACTTCAATCAACAACAACATGTCAGCCACTTAAGGAGATTCTGGCCCTCTTTCTCACAAATAGACTCACAAGAAGCCACATCACAAGTATCCCACCACAGTTGAGCCCAAAATTTTGGTTCTTAAGCGAGATGTTTCTTAAGCGAGTTGTGCGACCCATTTTACGACCTCTCCTGCCCTGGGGGTTCAGGGAATCACTGCAGTTGCTAAGTAACATGATTGTTAAATGAATCTGCCTTGAGGAGGTTGGGGAGGAACCTGGGCCAGTCCTGGAGTCTGGGGAAGGCTTGGATGAGGGCTCTGTGTCGGAGGCAGAGAGGGGGCCAGGGCCATATGCCAGTTATCAGCTGCCTTCAGAGTCAAACATCAGTGAGGCAGAAGAACAGCTGGAGCCTGTTTCTAGTGTGCACATGAGCAGAGCTGCCAGACGAAGGGAACGGCTAAAGAACAGGGGTCGACTTGGGAGGAAGGCCACAGGTGGACGGTGAATGGCCCCTCCCAGAGGGAATAAAAGAGGAGCGAATGGGGAGTGGAGTTTGCAGGAGGCAAATAGTTCATTCCTGCATTCTTGCAGAGTATTGCGGGGCGTTTGAAAGATCTCGGCCTGGCCACTTTCTAAGCCTGATCAAGGTCGGTAATTGTGAACTCTCTTGAAAGACTGTGGGCCGGGATTTTGCTGGAAAGGAATTCACTGTAAATTAAATTAAAAGGGGTTTATCGGGATGAGGAGTCGTGCAGCTGGGGAAGCCTAGGTCAGAACTCTGCTTGTCAGAAGGTCGCAAACGGGGAATCACGTGACAATGCATCCGTCATAAACGTGAATCGGTTGCCAAGCGTCTGAATTTTGATCACATGATTGTGGGGATGTCGCAAGGGTTCTAAGTCATAAATCCCTTTTTTTTTTCATTTGAACGGTCAGTGAAGGAACTGTTGTAAGTCAAGGACCACCTATGCTTTGCTGGCAAACTGGGAACGCTGGAAAAACCAGCCCTGAGTCTGGAATTGTTCTGAATGCAGAACAAGGGTTGTTGGGAACAACGCTCACACTTTGAAACTGGCTGGCTGCGCGAATCCCCCGTTTCCCGACATTTGCACAGGGTGTGCAGTGAATGTCAAAGGCATCAGACAGGAGACACGGGAGGCCACAATCCAAGGACCACCAAAGCGTCAGCTGCTAAACGTTTCCCCGGCCAGGTTAAGGGACCTGTGTGATTCCATGCAGGCAGCTTAGCTGAACATTGCCCCCCCCTCACCCGACGGCGGTAGCCAGGAATCAGACTCCGTGCAAGATGGACACAAAGGGTCCGTGAGAAGGGAGAGGCAAAGGGAGCGCAGGAGAGGGAGGAATATGCGCAACAGCCAGGGGAGCAGGAAGGCGGGAAGCTTGCCTCTGAGGGCCTTACCTTCGCTGTGCTGGCTTCCCGCGCTGCCGCTGCCGTAACTGAAGCCGGGGTCCTGGTAGGCTGGCGGGAAACATGGAGGGGCGAGGGGATACTGGTAAGGATAACTTTGCCCCAGCGGCCATGGCGTGGAGGGGTGCGGGAGGGGGCCCAGGGTGTCTTGGTCAGAAGCCCCGCTGGAACCGTTGTTGAGGTTCATTGCAGCCATATCTGGAAGAGAGAGGGAGGGGGAGAGAGAGGGAGGGACAGAGGGGGAAAGGGAGGGAGGGAGAGGGAGGGAGGGAGGGAGAGGGGGAACAGAGAGAGAGGGAGGTAGAGGAAGGGAGGGAGAGGGGGGAGGGAGAGAAGGAAGGAGAGAGAGAGGGAGGGAGAGAGGGAGGGAGAGAAGGCGGGAGAGAGAGAGGGGAGAGAGGGTGGGACAGAGGGAGAAGGAGAGGGAGGGAGGGAGAGGGAAGGAAAGAGAGGGAGGGAGAGGGGGAAGAGGGAGGGAGAGGAAGGGAGGGAGTGGGGGAGGGAGGGAGAGAAGGAATGAGAGAGAGGGAGGGAGAGAGGGAGAAAGAAAGAGAGGGAGGGAGAGAAAGAGGGAAGGAGAGGGAGGGAGGGATAGAGGGGGAAAGAGAGGTAGGGAGAGGGGGAAAAGAGAGAGAGGGAGGGAGAGGAAGGGAGGGAGAGAAGGAAGGAGGAAGAGGGAGGGAGAGAGGAGAAAGAGAGAGGGGGAGGGAATGGGAGGGAGAGAGAGGGAAGGAGAGAGAGAAAGAGAGAGAGGGAGGAAGAGAGAGAGGAGGGAGGGGAGAGAGGGAGTGGGAGAAGGAGAGAAAGAAGAACAGCTTGAGAAGCAGAAAGCTCATTCACTCCTGCATGGGAACCAACAATTTGCCTTCAAAATGGCATTTTTGATCTCTTTTAAGCCACCAAACTGGATCATATAAAATTTATTTATTTTTAATCCCACCTTTATTATTTTATTATTTTTATAAATAAGACAAGGCAGCCAGTGCACCTAATACCCTAATATTCCTCCTCCTGTTTCCCCGTGAGTTGGGTTGGGCTGAAAGAGACAGACTGGCCCGAAGAGAAACCCAGCTGGCTTTTCATGCCTAAAGCCGGGCTAGAACTCCCGGCTTCCTGGTTTCTACCAGGCGCCTTAACCAATAGACCAAACTGTCTCCTTTGGTTCAATGAAAGTAGAGTTTTCAATAGAAAGGCTAATATCTGTAAGTTGGCAAGTTTGACGCTTGGCAGGTGTTACGGAAGCAGCTCGGCACTCTCTTGTTTCTTTTAAATCCCAATCTACCTTCCTGGGATTTCCTGGTGGTCTCCCATCCCAGAACAAACCAGCTTTTTCGTGATTACTCAAGGTCAGCTAGCTGCGGTCAACTACTGAGGCAAGAATGGGAAAACAATGATTAAATTTCACAAAAAGAGAGGCTGGGGGAAAAATTCGGCAGTTGAAGGGCTTGGTTTAACTTTGAGCCAAATTCCCCCTTTGTAGTTGTGCCTATGGAGACATGGGCCTAAATACAAACGAACTAAAAATGGAAGGTGCCAGAATAAATAAGCAAAGGTAAAAAGTAAAAGTCGTTCCCGACTCTAGGGGACTCTAGTGTTCATCTCTGTTTCAAAGCAGAAGAGCCAGCGCTGTCCGGAGACATCTCTGTGGTCATGTGGTCGGCATGACTCAACTCCTGAAGCCGCACGGAACACTGTGACCTTCCTACCAAAGGTGGTCCCTATTTTCCTACTTGCATTTTTATGTCCTTTCGAACTGCTAGGTTGGCAGAAGCCAGGACAAGTCACGGGAGCTCACTCCGTTACATGGCGCTAGGGATTCGAACCGCCGAACTGCCCACCTTTATGATCGACAAGCTCAGTGTCTTAGCCACTGAGCCACCTGAGCAAAGGTAAAATGGACGAAAAGAGCAACTTGTCCCAAGGAGATGTGCAACGGAGGCCACTTACTGCCGCAAAGATCTCCAAACACGTAATAGCACTGTTCTGAGAAAGTAATCTTATTCACAGTGTGTCTGAGGTAGCCGTGCTTCAGCATACTGCTGGCGTATTTCCGGGCTTCTCGGCGGTCTTTGAAATCTTCCACGTGGGTGTAAAGCCAGTCGACGACATCTGCTCCTGCACAGAAGAAGCCGGAAGACATGGCAGATATGATTATTCCCCCCACTCTCTCCCTCTCTCTCTCATCTATCTATCTATCCGTCTATCTCTCTCTCTCTCTCTCTCTCTCTCTCTCTCTCTCTCTCTCTCTGTCATCTATCATCTATCTATCATCTATCTATCATCTATCTATCATCTATCTATCATCTATCTATCTATCTCTGTCATCTATCTATCACTTATCTATCTATCACTTATCTATCTATCTATCATCTATCTATCTATCTATCTATCATCTATCTATCTATCTATCTATCTATCTATCTATCTATCTATCTATCTATCTATCTATCTATCTATCTATCTATCTATCTATCTATCTATCTATATCGAATAAACCTAAACCTAAACATATCTATCATCTATCTATTATTTATCTATCTATCATCTATCTATCACCTATCTATCTATCATCTATATCATCTATCTATCTATCATCTATCTATCTATCTATCTATCTATCTATCTATCTATCATCTATATCTATCATTTATCTATCTATTATTTATCTATCTATCATTTATCTATCTATCTGTCATCTATCTAATCTATCTATCTGTCATCTATCATTTATCAATCTATCTATCTATCTCTATCTATCTATCTATCTATCTATCTATCATCTATCTATCATCTATCTATCTATCTATCTATCTATCTATCTATCTATCTATCTATCTATCTATTATCTATCTATCTGTAATCTATCTATCTATCTATCTATCTATCTATCTATCTATCTATCTATCTATCATCTGTTTATCTATCTACCTACCTACCTACCTACCTACCTACCTACCTACCTCTCTATGTAGCTAAGTTGTTGGGTGGCCGCAAAGGGAAGAGGGACGGAGGGAGGGAGGGAAGAGAGGTACTTTCAGGCTTGCAAGATTCTGTTAATGGAACCTCACAATAAAGTTAAACTTACTACTCCTATTTCTATTTCTTGTCTGGACTAAAACTAATTAAAAAGAATCATATAATAAATTAATAAAATATAATAAAACAATCCTCCACCCCAGCGACGGCAACACCTCCTACAAGCCATTTAATGGGCTCCATCCTGCTCTGCCTTCCCCAGGCCCGCTGGCAGAGCCAGGTCTTCAGCGCCTTCCGGATGAGTGTCAGAGTGAGGGCCGTTCTAATCTCCGGGACTAGGTGTATCTCCCTCGGGGATGGGAGTTGCAGAGTTTGGCGAAGTTTCTGAGCCTGGCTAACGTTTTCCCAGGTTCCTCGTTGCCGCAGTTGAAAGGAAAACGAGGGAGCAATTTGATTCAGGCTGGGGAAGAGCTTACCAATCACTGCATTGGAGATGGTGATTTTCAACCACATCCTGTCCCGAATTTCCAGCCCTGAATCCGGCAACTGCATCACTTTGACGATGGTGGCCATGTCGGTTTTCACCGTCAAGGGAGTCTCGTCCAGTTCTGAAAGGGGAAGGGAGATCGGAGATGCTGATCCTGCGGGAGGAGGACGGTCGGGAGAGGCAAAAAAAGAAAGCAACCTCACACGGGGGCAGCCTATCGCGAGAATGGAGGGGAAATCTCTGGCGTGATGTGTGTGTGTTTGTGTGTCCTTAATAACCAGATTTTGCTAGCTTGTATCCACCAGCAAGTTCTTTGACAAGAGCTTAATTAAAAAGATTAAGAGATTTATGGGGTCCTTTGTGCAGATGTTTCATTACCCAACTAGGTAACATCATCAGTGTTACAAGGGATTGTGTTCTGACCGAAGCAAACTCCTGGTCCCGACAAAAACCCCTTTTATTAATTGACTGTGAATTCTGCTCATTTGCATCCAGAAAAGCCTTTCCAGGGAGGATTTACGGTCACAGACATTATCTGTGTTTGGAGAGCTGCCAGGCCGAACTTGGCAGAACTTGGCAAGGAGCCTTCAAGAGTCACAAACCAATGAAGCGAGCCAATGGTCTCCTGCAAACTCCACTCCCCTTTCGCTCCTCTTTTATTCCCTCTGGGAGGGGCCATTCACCGTCCACCTGTGGCCTTACTCCCAAGTCCTGTTCTTTAGCTCTTCCCTTCGTCTGGCCACTCTGCGCATGCGCACACTGGGAACAGGCTCCAGCTGTTCTTCTGCCTCACTGATGTCTGACTCCAAAGGCAGCTGATAACTGGCATACGGCCCTGGCCCCCTCTCTGCCTCCAACAAAGAGCCCACCTCCAAGCCTTCCCCAGATTCCAGGACCGGCCCATCTTCCTCCCCAACCTCCTCACTCTCCGAATCTACTGCCAGATTCGCTGGCTGCTGGCGGGCCACAACTGATTGGGGTTTGCGCTCTCTCCTTCTAGCACTGATGATGTTATCCAGTTGGGTATTGAAACATCTGCAAGCTCAGAGAGGACAAAGTTCAACTCCTGAGCTACACATATTCTCTTCTAAAGGACTTATCTTTGGCAAAATGTGCATCCTGCATGAATTTGCTGTTTTCTAAGAGCAAGGATTTTTTTTTTTTTAAAGACTTTTATACAGAGGCCTGTGAACTGAGCAAAATGTAGCAAGGAGCAACAGCCGAGGCAAAAATGGCAAGTTTGCAGGGCTAACAGAAGTCCTGGAGCCTTCTTCAGCCTTTAAATGACCTACAAGATACTGCAAGCTGGCATTTTGCTATCTGTCTGTCTCTGGCTCTCCAACTAAGTTTTAATTTAGAACTTTGCAGGAAAAATCTTGAACTGGTTCAGAGCTTGATCTGTAAATGCCGAAAACAGCAAAAATGGGACGGGATGGAAGAGGAAGCTGGACGATTTGCAGAAAGTTGGAAAAAGACGGGTTGAATCCTTTTCCTTAGGTGGGAGTTTTCTTCCTAGGCCCTTTTCCTGCACTCTGGTGCTCAGAAATTGTAAATAATCATCCGTCGTCATTGGGATCGACTTGGTAAAGTAAAAGGGAAAGGGAAAGGTTCCCCTTGCACATATATGATTGTCGTTCCCGACTCTAGGGGGCGGTGCTCATCTCCGTTTCAAAGCCGAAGAGCCAGCGCTGTCCGAAGACGTCTCCGTGGTCATGTGGCCGGCATGACTCAACTCCCGAAGGAGCCTCAAACGCTGCTCCCTTCCCACCAAAGGTGGTTCCTATTTTTCTACTTGCTTTCGAACTGCTAGGTTGGCAGAAGCTGGGACAAGTCACGGGAGCTCACTCCGTTATGCGGCGCTGGGGATTCGAACTGCTGAACTGCCGACCTTTTCCGATTGACAAGCTCAGCATCTTAACCCCCCCCCCTCCATATAGACTTGGTAGGTGGATAAAAAGGCCAGATCCAGTTTACACATCTGGCTAGCTGTGCAACCAGACCTAATAATACTGCAGCACACAATGAGGAACAGAACAGGAACATTGAGATGGCTCAGGCCGTGCATTGCAAGACGCATGCTGTAGCATCAAGCTCTTCATGCCAGTTTGCCCCCCCCTCCACCAAGGCTCCGGGCATCTGGATGCCACCGAGCCTTGGCTGGAGGGGACTAAATGATGGAGGCAGTTTGGTTAGTAGCAAGAAAAGCGGTGTGGATTTTTTTTGGCTTTGCAGTGTTCCCGTCGGAAAGGGACATGGGTGGCACTGCCTGACGAAGGGAACGGCTAAGGAACAAGGGTCGACTCGGGACCCTAAGGACACAGGTGGATGGTGAATGGCCTCTCCCATAGGGAATAAAAGAGGAGCGAAAGGGGAGTGGAGCTTGCAGGAGACCATTAATTCATTCCTGCATTCTTGCCAAGTATTGCGGTGTCTGAAAGATATCGGCCACTCTCCCAACCTGATAAAGGTCGGTAAGTGTGAACTCTCTTGAAAGACTGGGAGAGGAAAGATTTGGCTGGAGAGGAATTCACTGTCAATTAAATAAAAGGGGTTTATCAGGATGAGGACTCGGCTTCGTGAGTGCTGGGGAAGCCTAGGACAGAACATCTTCCTATATTTCAGTTGTCAATCATCAGAGTTTACATTTTTCTCCCTTCGTATTTTCAATTCACCCGACATCTCAGCGTCTCCCACAGAAAGTCCCAGCTCCCTGCCGGTTGCAAACAATCAAGGGACTGGCGGTCCCAAGGATCCGGAAGTCAGATGGAGCGGGATGCCCCTTATTAAACTACGTTTCCCAGCATCCCTTGCCACTGACCATGCAACGCAATGTTTAGTTGCAGCTAGAAATTTTGAAATGAAGGCTGGAGAATCTTCTGTCAGTGGGTTGGACTAGAGGACCTCTTAAGCTCCCTTCCTGTTAGGAATATAATCTAACGGTTGGGTTGGCAATATCTAAATCATGGAACAATGTTGTACTGTTACTTTAAATCATACTGTAAAATGTGATTGGTTGCTGGTTTCCTCAATCGGCCATAAGAGGGAGCCAGAACGACTGTTAGCTCTCTGTTTATTAGATGCTGGGCTGATCTGATCTGAGTGTTTTGGAAGCTGGCTGTTAGAGAGTGCCGTGAGCTATTGTAAGTTTTGCAACTGTTAGTAAACACCATTCAGACCAGCCCTTTAATCTTAGAGTGCACTAAGCATCGGCGATTGTTGGGAAGAAATTCCCAGCACGGAAGAATTGATTATGGCTTCTCTCTCTTAAAGGGTCAGAAATCGTTTTAATTGTGTATTTATTTGGGGGAAGACAGAAGTGGGTTCCTACCGGTTTGGACTGGTTTGGGCGAACCGGTAGTGATTTGGCGGCCTGAGTCGCTGGAACCGGCAGCGACCCAGGCCTGCCACGTCCCCGAACCGGTTCTCCTACAGGGCCGCCATCTTCATTTTCAGTTCTGCGCACGCGCAGAACAATTGTAATTGCACAAATTTACGTGTTTTTTTTCCTATTTTTAACATTTTGCGCATGCGCAGACCTGTTTTAGTGCAAATGCGCACCGAACCGGCAGTAATGCCGGGAGCAAACCACCCCTAGGGGGAAGGGTTAAGGTTTGAGGGGCCAATGGGGGCGGGGGGTGGGTGGGCACTGTCTCTTTTTATTCTCTACTCTGCCAGCCCTGCGCAGGAAGGAAACCCTGCCTGGTCCTGGCGGCAGGGTGACTTACTTTCCGAATCGGGAATTGAGCTTGTTAGTGAGGAGCTGGTAGAAGTGATGATGCTCATGGAAGGGCTCATACCGTAACGGGGGTACGCTCCCGTCAAAGCCGTGGTATGAGAAATCCAGGCCGCGGGGTCGATCGGCCGCACCGGCTCAGCTGGATCACGAGAGGAAGGAGGAGGGAGGAGGAAGAGGAAGAGGGAAAAAAACACACAAAGCAGTCAGCCAAACGTTATTTCAGTTTTGTTCAACCTTGGAGGGGAGGGGGGAAATAATGTGGTGAAATAAGAGGCTGTGTGAAATATCCATATCCATATCTATATCTATATCTTTCTTCTAACTATCATCTATCTATCTATCTATCTATCTATCTATCTATCTATCTATCTATTTTTTCTATCTATTTTCTTTCTATCTATTTATCTATCTATCGCTATCTCTCTATATCTATATCTCTATATCTATCTATCTATCTTTCTATTTATCTATATCTGTCTCTATATTTATCTATCTTCTATCTATCTATCATCAATCATCTATCTATCTATCTATCTATCTATCTATCTATCTATCTCTATATCTATCTTTCTTTCTTTCTTTCTCTGTCTGTCTATCTATCTATCTATCTATCTATCTATCTCTATATCTATCTATTTTCTTTCTATTTATCTATCTATCTCTATCACTCTGTCTCTCTCTATATCTATATCTCTATCTATCTATCTCTCTATCTCTATCTCTATCTATCTTCTATCTATCTATCTATCTATCCATCCATCCATCCATCCATCCATCCATCCATCCATCCATCCATCCACCCACCCACCCACCCACCCACCCACCTATCCATCCATCCACCAATCTATCTCTATTCTCTTTTTATATATATATATGGGTGTGTGTGTGTGTTTGTTTGTGTGTACCGTATATACTCGAGTATAGGCCGACCCGAATATAAGCCGAGGCACCTAATTTTACCACCCAAAAACTGGAAAAGTTATTGACTCGAGTATAAGCCTAGGGTGGGAAATGCAGCAGCTACCGGTAAATTTCAAAAATAAAAATAGATACCAATAATGTTTTTGAATATTTATTTCAAAGAAAAACAGTAAACTAGCGGTGTATTCAATGAAATACTTCACTCACCTCATGATGCTGATGTCCCGCTGTGATGATGATGTCCCGTGCAGCCGCGGGAGCGATGTCCCGCCTCCTATGACACACGGCACAGTGATTCCTATCATTGGATCACTGTACCAGAGGAGGTGGGACATCGCTATGTGGCGATGGATAGAGCCAAGGTGGCGCAGTGGTTAAATGCAGCACTGCAGGCTACTGCTAGATCAGCAGGTCAGCGGTTCAAATCTCACCGGCTCAGGGTTGACTCAGCCTTCCATCCTTCCGAGGTGGGTAAAATGAGGACCCAGATTGTTGGGGGCAATATGCTGACTCTCTGTAAACCGCTTAGAGAGGCCTGAAAGGCCTATGAAGCGGTATATAAGTCTACTGCTATTGCTGCTTACCATAACAAGGAGGAGGTGGGACATCGTTGCAGAGCGGCAGGAGGGGGAGGAAGGGGAATCGTAAGACAGCCCTGCATTACATTAGAACGTGAGGAGGGGGGATGGTGCGGTGCGCGCTGCGCGGCAAACTGACACAGAGGGAGGGGAAACTCACAGGGGCACTGGGCCATTCACGAGTGTCACCCAGCGGCATGGCCCCGCCCCTTTTTCTCCTCCATTTCGGGCAAATTTTTCACTGACTCGAGTATAAGCCGAGGCAGCTTTTTTCAGCCCAAAAAGTGGGCTGAAAAACTAGGCTTATACTCGAGTATATACAGTATGTGTGTGTGTGTTCCAGCTGGAGCGCCTCAAGCAATTTCAACCAAACTTGGTACCCAGATGACCTACTCTCTGGAAACAAATAGCAATAGCAGTTAAACTTATATACCGCTTCATAGGGCTTTCAGCCCTCTCTAAGCGGTTTACAGAGTCAGCATATCGCCCCCAACAACAATCTGGGTCCTCATTTTACCCACCTCGGAAGGATGGAAGGCTGAGTCAACCCTGAGCCGGTGAGATTTGAACAGCCGAACTGCAGAACTGCAGTCAGCTGAAGTAGCCTGCAGTGCTGCATTTAACCACTGCGCCACCTCGGCTCTCTGTGGGGGTAAGACTCCCCTAATGCCCCTCGGGGCGTGTGTTCTGTTAAGATACAGCCTGTTGTGCATTAAAATGGCTTCTCCTGTACAGTCCAGTGGAGTTGCCATGGCAACGGCTTCACAGTATTCCACAAGGGGAATAAGGGGGAAAATCCAACATTAGAAATTATGTTTGGTCCGGACATTTTCCCCCTATAAATAAACAGCTTGGCAACGCCGGTTTATCGGCTAGTAAGCTATTAAAAATCAATCTCTCTTCCTCTGGCGTAGTTTTCCTCCACTGCCACAGCCCACTCATTCCTCCCTTCCTTCACTCATTAATTCATTCCTATTGAGCATTTTTTGAACCTCCCTACCTCCTTCAAAGAGGGAGAACACCGACAGAATTCCAACCCTGAATATTATTTCTGATTACCCAAGGAAACCACACAATTCAGGGTGACTTCAAAACATCTACCCTGGCTGGCTCTCTATTAGAATGGGAAAAACTAAGACATACCTCACCACCATCATATCCCTATAAATAAATAAAAAGTCTGAGAAGGCTTGGTAACAGAGTAAGGCACTCCCAAATATTCAACATTGACTAATTTATTAAATGCATAGGCCACCCATCTCAGCTAGAGGTGATATGGATATGAACTGAAATGGTATTCAGCCGGTTCGGACTGGTTCACCTGAATCGGCAGCTGAAATTGTCCGCCCTCGCTCTATGCCATCCTATTTAGGCACATTTTTGAGGCTAGGCGCATGCGTGGAAGGCAAGCACGCATGTGTGGAAGGGTGCGCACACCTGCAAGGGGGGAGGGCCCGTGCGCGGCGAACTGGTGGTAAGAAAATGTGAAACCCACCGCTGAATACAAAGCATTGCTCTTTGCAATTTTTACCAAACAGAGATGGATATTGACTAAAAAAAAAACCTTCATGCCGAAAAATGTAGCAAGGAGCAGTCACTCACCCCTGGGGATTGTGAAGTAACTCCTGGGGGTAGGATCCCAGCATTTGGCCACTGTTAAGCTGATGGGTCTAGGGGGAGAAAACCAAAAGAAAAGAGAACAACAAATTAAGGCAAAAAGAGAAACCAGTGACTGATCTGAAAAGTAGAATAGAATAGATCTGATAAAATCAAGATCACGTGAAGGGTTAATACCACTTTATAAGGCCTTGGTAAGGCCGCACTTGGAATACGGCATTCAGTTTTGGTTGCCACGATGTAGAAAAGATGTGGAGACTCTGGAAAGAGTGCAGAGAGGAGCAACAAAGAGGATTAGGGGACTGGAGGCTAAAACATATGAAGAACGGTTGCAGAAACTGGGTATGTCTAGTTTAATAGAAACAAGGACTAGGGTAGACATGATAGCAGTATTCCAATATCTCAGGGGCTGCCCCTAAGAAGAGGGAGTCAGGCTATTCTCCAAAGCACCTGAGGGCAAGACAGGAAGCAATGGGTGGAAACTAATCAAGTAGAGAAGCAACTTAGAACTAAGGAGAAATTTCCTGACAGTGAGAACAATTAACCAGTGGAACAGAATTTGCCTCCAGAAGTTGTGAATGCCCCAACACTGGAAGTCTTTAAGATGTTGGATAGCCATTTGTCCGAAATGGTATAGGGTTTCCTGCCTAGGCAGGGGGTTGGACTAGAAGACTTCCAAGGTCCCTTCTGTTATTTTATTTTATTTTATTTTATTCTATTCTATTCTATTCTTCATTTCAATATTTTACTCTACTCTACTCTGCTATCAAACTCTGCTATTGTATTATATTGTATCATAAGTAGTCAACCAGGCTGATGGTATGGAGGAGGGGTGGGCAACCGTGGCTCCATCATCACCTGTGAACATCAAGGCTCTGGAATTCTGGGAGTTGAAATCCACAGGGGGTAAAGGGACCGGAGTTGCCCACTCCTGGAATAGAATCAGGACTGTTTCTTTACCTCTTTCTTTTTCTTTGCCCCTTGAACATTTACACTGTTTCTTTCCTGCCAACCCACTCACCTAGGGGTGAAATGCTACCGGTTCGGACCGGTTCCCCCAAACGGGTAATAAAAATGCTCCCCGTCTGCCCGAACTGGTAGTTAAAAAAAACTGCTACCAGTTTGGTTGAAGCAGTTTTTCCAACGATCAGCTGTTTCCTGCTTTCTAGCTCATCTAAATCACGTGGCACAGCAGATTTCTCCATCACCACCTCGCTGTTCGCTTACCTTTGCAGGCCCGCTCTGTGCATATGCGGAAGGTTCTGCGCATGCACAGAAGTGGAGCATGCTCACATTGCTACCGAACCGGTAGAAAAGATAAGTGGTCTCCGTGGTCATGTGGCCGGCATGACTCAATTCCCGAAGGCTCACAGAACGCCGTTCCCTTCCCACCAAAGGTGGCTCCTATTTTTCTACTCACATTTTTTTACCTGCTTTCGAACCGCTAGGTTGGCAGAAGCTGGGACAAGTCACGGGAGCTCGCTCTGTTAACGTGGCGCTTAGGGATTCGAACCGCCGAACTGCCGACCTTCTCTGATCGACAAGCTCCGCGTCTTAGCCCCCGAGCCACCACGTCCCTACCGCATCCGTACATAGGAGCCACCACATGCCCGAAATGAATATATAAACTGGCTCTCTCAAATCTTAGGCGCCCGTAAAAGGCGTTAGAGAGAAAGATTTGTCAGAATCCAGACAAATTTGCCAAAGGA